>NC_089745.1:39652989-39687989 GCF_040412425.1 Macrobrachium rosenbergii
TTAAATGACTAGAATTATTATTTGTTATACAAAAACTAATGGTTCTTTTAACCTCAAAAAGTAAACTGGAAACAGAAATTCTTGGGGACAAACTATTGTATCTTTCAATACCTGGTTCTAGAAAGTGGTATTGAAGCCGGGAATATGGGAGGTAGCCGTTTCTAGATAAGAATTAATATTTTTATGAAAAAAAAAAACAAAATAACATCAAACTAACAAGTCCTAACACTCATTTTGAAGGCTAAACATCCTGAATACAACAAATAAAAGGAACTATAATTATTAATCTTTCTGATGAAAAAATAACCGTAATAATTAATCTTCCAGATACACAGACAAAAAAAAAAATAAAAAAAAAAATAAAGTTTCTAGTGAAAAAAATAAGTCCAGTGGAAGATGACGCCAAGTGGTCAACCGAGAAAGGGTGAGAAGAGAGGAGGCCACAAAGGAATAAGAAAAAAAAATACCCACTTTCGTGGGCACGAGAACACGCATCACGATATCGCAGACAAGGGCGCCACATGATGCCCCACCCAAGTCCACATATGTCACTACCATGGGCGTGGGCCTAAAGACTTCTCTTTGCTGATGCCCTGTGTTTTTTTATATGTTTTTTGTCGATTTAGGCTTTAGTTTCTTCCGGAACTAATATATTCTAGTCCCATAATTTGGAAAGAACCGAACAAATTATTTGCAGGTGTTCTCGTGGATGGGAATACCTGCTCTTCAGGCTAAATTTAATCAATAAAATCATGGTAAGTGAATTTACATGTATAAATTTTTTTTAAATGGTCTAATATAAAAAAATATACTATAATAAAAACAAAAAACTAATATATAATAGAAAATAAAATAAAAACTATCTAATATAATCACGGAATCATCGTAACTCGACTTTCAAACATCGATAATTACAAAACCGTCTACTATAATCAAGCTATTTCAAATTTCAACGGTTCCACGCAGCATCCGGTCCTTCTTAATTATGGAAAGCGAAATTAAACCGAAAACAGATTACAAATACGAAAAAAAAAAATAAACACAAATTTTTCCTCCCCAACAGAGGTAAAATAGCATAAAAAGCCGTTTACAAATCCTTTATGTCCATTTTCTTATCTGACCTATAAAGACACATCCAGCAAAGAAGAAGAAGAAAAAGAAAAAAAAAGATAACACTATACTATAAAAATGAAGGAAAACAGAGTGGCTCTCTCTTATAAGGCAAAATCAAGCGTGCTTATCGCATCGATGAGGCAAAAAGACCGTAGACCAGAGAGAGAGAGAGAGAGAGAGAGAGAGAGAGAGAGAGAGAGAGAGAGAGAGAGAGAGGGGGGTTCATCTGTTAATTCATTATTCTATCTTTTCGTGGGCGTATCAAAACGCTCGTGGGAGTCTATACACACCTCATAAGGCTTCAAAGATGATATCGTCCGTAGATCCAGCGGCCGTTACGGCCTCTTTTGGCCGTAACCGGACTCAGAAATAGCCGGATAAAGTTGACCGATATCGCCCTTGGTCACACGGAGAGAAACTAAGGGGTTACAAAAGAAAAAGGAGGCGTAGTATTTCAGACTTCCGTATTCGAGGTTTCAGTCGCTTCTTCTGTGTAATTGCCCACCACAGTTTAAGCCTCAAATCACAAAGCCAGAGGCACATTCTGCTGCCGGACACCTAAATACAAGCCAAACTACTTGCGGTTTGATACTTAAAAAAAAAAAAAAAAAAAAAAAAAAAAAAAAACTCAAACCGTGATGGTTTATTAGTGTCCTGTCCATCAAACGCACTTGTCTTTTGTTTTTTATTCAAGTCCGTGAACTTTTTTTTTCTGAGGGGCGAGGGGGAAGAGGAGGGTTCAGCCAACCGCAAGACACCATAAAAATGACGATAAAAATAAAAGGTGTCTTTTTTTGTTTTTTTTCTCGGTCAAGTATGGTTCCGATATAAGCTTACGAAACGACGCCATTTCCGCGCTTTAAGAAAAAGTTTATGGAGTAAAAAAAAAAAAAAAAAAACGAAAAGCGCACGACTGACTTCTGCTACAAAGCGTGTCCACTGTAATCGATAGAAAACAAAAGATGGTGGAGATTCTTCAGCCTACGTCTAGAATGAAAGTTTTGAAAACTCGATGCAGAAAAAACCTCACCACTCGGAGACAGAAATGGTGAAACATCACCATTATTATCATCACAAAACCTGCTTGTTATTAAAGAACAGAAGTACTTTTTTATGTCAAGTTAACAAAACCTTTCAAATTTATCCATATTCCTCAACGCTATAGACAACATCCACTATAGATTTGGAGAACATAAATCTGCGATAAGTGCAGTACAGTTAAAACTATAAAAATGCCCCCCCTTTTTAATATATTCTTTCATTTAGAAAGTTTAAAAGGCCGTAAATCACTTGGCTTATGGTGTCAATATCAGTACTGAAAGTTCCTGAAAGATTTAGATACTTATAAATACACAGCATGCAAACAGATATATATAGTAATTAAACAAGACATGCATGTATGTATATTTATATGCAGTATATATATATACATTATATTAATATGCAATATATATATATATATATATATATATATATATATACTATATATAATATACAATATACAATACACACACACACACTATATTAAAATACAATACAATACATATATATGTGTGTATATATACACACACATTATATTAATATACAAAATATATATATACATATACTATATATATATATATATATATATATATATATATATATATATATATATATATATATATATATATATATATATATATATATATAAATCTTAATTCAGTATTTTAAGAATGGAAAAGCAGACATGTTATATAATACAGAAAAAGCGTATAACAGAGGAAATGTCAATAGCAGCTCCTACTGACAATGCGGTGAAAAAATGCTGTTAAGAGACGGAAGCCAGGCCTTACGTTAGTGTAATAAAAAGCTAAATTACTAATCAAATCTAAAGGTTTGTTTATCTATCTAAAGGATTCTGCCTGTTAAAATCGTCCCTAGTTTGACGAACAGGTGTAAGGCCATTTTTTCCGCATTCTGAGAAAACAGGCTTCACGGATTTTGATATTATTCAGAGCTTCTAATTACCTCATCTTTTGAGGAAATTTCGTAGGAAAATGTGAGAACGCAGACTGCTAAAATTTTGATATGTAATAGAGTATAAAAAAACTGAGACACTATGGCTGGAAAACTCAAAAGCTTAAAAAAAAAAAATTGAGATACACCAGTTCGTCAAAACAGGGACGAAGTGATAGAAGGAACCCTATTTGTTTGTATGTCGGATTGAAAGGCAGCCCGGTATGAAAACTTGCCGTATATACACAGAAACTCCCATTGTTCTGCAACACAAGAGTTCAGGTATTTGTACACACCCATAATCATAATCTACGACAAAATGGGACCGTGAACGCGTTTCTGAAAAGGGTCCAGTAAGAATGTTAAGTGATTTGAAAAGAGTACAATCATCCTAAAATTGAGGTGGAAATAACAAAAACAGCTGTAAATTCACATTTCGACAAAAAATCAAGAGAAAAAGAGTTATGGGGTACAAAGGCGGCAAGAGGAGTGACCCACAAGTTAAGTATACCTTAGTTTTACCAGACCACTGAGCTGATTAACAGCTCTCCTAGGGCTGGCCCAAAGGATTAGACTTATTTTACGTGGCTAAGAACCAATTGGTTACTTAGCAACGGGACCTACAGCTTATTGTGGAATCCGAACCACATTACAGCGAGAAATGAATTCTATCACCAGAAATAAATTCCTCTAACTCTTCATCAGCCGGCCGGGGGAATTGAACTCCGGCCCACCGAGTGACAGTCTGAAGCTCAACCGACTCAGCCAACGAAGGGCTGGAGTGACCCACAGATGGTCCATTTTGGACTTGATTTCCTTAATGCTTTGAAATACAAAAGAAAAAAGTCAAAACAGATATTGTGAACATATATACAAGTAGTCCATTTTGGACTTGATTTCCTTAATGCTTTGAAATACAAAAGAAAAAAGTCAAAACAGATATTGTTTCAGGAACATATATACAAGTCCTTATGCCAGATAATAAATAAAGCAACTTCTAAGTTAAACCCCACATCATGCCCCCCAACACACACATATCCATAAATAAACACACATGAACGATAAATGCTAGAATCATTAATGTTAGGAAGTTATTTCTAATATCACTAATATTAGGGAGCTATAGCCTCTATCGACAGAAATAAGTATCACCACTGAGCTGCGTCCACACTACAGTAAAACATGTCTTAAACACACATCTACAACTTATCGCATGCATGTCACAAATAGGTTGACAAGTCAAAGGCCTGAAGTGAAGAACGACTCCTTCGTATACAATGGCTAAACGTATGAACCAGTTGTCGATTTGTATTCAACCTGTCTGTGATGTGTATGCAGTAAGTAAGTGACGTGTTATTAATCTGTTTTACCGCAGTGTGGACTCACCTTTAGGCTACACTTGCCTATAAACCAAGGCCATTATCATCCTGAATTATACCAGAATTATTCTGGACAACATTGTCATTAAGCTAACCCCGTTCATACCTGTAACAGGCATTTCGCTCCATCATTACAAGACTGTCGTAACTCCAAAATCTTGATTTTCAGGAGAAGCGTTTTAAAGTTTCAAAGTCCTATAACTGCACCGAGATTTTGATTTAGACTTAAAATCTTCCCAGCGCCATCTCTCGGCCAAAAATGCACTTAGACTTACGACTTTATTACCAAAAGACGCAGAATTAAATGGGCAATCTTGTGAGCTATGTAACTCAAAACTTCAAATTTTTGAGTTACGACAGTCTTGTAATGATGGAGCGATTTATTAAAAAACAAAAAACAAAAAAGGTGCCGTTTTTTAAATTCTTGTAAACTATTTTATTTAATTTCGTTATATATCATACCGACTACCAATAGGGTGTGTCAGCACTACAACATATCATAAACATGTCGGCAACATATTGTATAGCCTACATATCACAAACGGGCTGAGAACAAGACACCAATCGTAAGTGGAGTAAATACTGGATAATCGTAAGAAGCATTAGTTAGAACTACCATTTAGTCGTTAACTTGGATTCAACATGTTCGTGATATGTGTGCGATAAGTTACCAACATGTGTTTATGATAAGTGTTAATGCAGTGTGGACGTATTAAAGCACGATGATCCATGATAAGAAACATCATAGCCACCGTGTTCATAAGTACCGTTCTCCATGCACGATGAAGAGTGTACGAGTAATTTCATCACAGCGAACGTCACAGATTGTAGGGACCTCTTGGTCTAAGTATTATTTGTGAGAATGAACATTTCTGTATTGCAATAAAGACTGTCACGTCCAAAAGTCATCAACATAATTATTTTGACCGTTTTCATTCCTTCTCCTTCTGTAGCTTCCTTTAGGGAACAAGCATGACGAGATTTAAATCCTTCACGAAGTAACTATACATTCCCTCTGACATTTCATTTCCCGCTCTTTAAAAAGCAATAATGTTCTAAGAAAATAAATGCTTGTGCTGTTGTGAACGGCATGTTTCAGTCAACGTCACAGAATACTCTGACAAAAAAAAAAAAAGTTTATCGCCACAAAACAAGAGAATGCTGTACTATATCATTGCACCGTAGGTTACAAACAAAAGCAAGCCGCAAAGAGTATGGGAAACAGAAGTGTTTTCGCGTGTTCTTGACAGTTATCCAGTCTCTGACACGTAATTCACGGTTTACGAACCGCAGTTGGCGTGAAAACCAGCGCTGTCAGCAGAGGTGGCAAATTCGGCGCCGTAATGATGCCAAAATGTAGCAATTAATAACAGGAACGGAAGGCTGGACAGGAAAATAAGCGACCGCGCAGTCCTCTCCTTCCCCGGCGCGCACGAGATGGGAGGGCGGGAAACGGGACTGGCCGGCATTAGCTATGCTATAGTGTCACTTCCTTTCTTGAAAAGAAGAGGAAGAAGAAGACCACAACAAAGACGTGGGGTGATAGTGATGAAACGTCACTCTGGGGACAAAGGAGCGCAGATGACTTCAGAGTCTGAAATAACATATAAAATACTGTAAAAATTAAAATAATAATGAAATAGAAAAACAAAAACAGATTTTAAGTAGCTTTGGTACATCGCACTAATTAAGAAGTTTTAACGAGAGAGAGAGAGAGAACCATCGTCATCTTAGATTAAGCCAGCCTCGTGCTGCCACGGCCTTTTGTTCTAGGGCAGCCGGTGAAGAGAGAGAGAGATTAAACCCATCGCAAGCGGTCTTTCAAGAAAGTTGAGGATAAACAACTAGAGCCATAGTTTCTATTAATAGCCTCAACGTGGACGATAAATCAAGAGGTTGAAAAGTCTATAGCTACCACTCGAAAAAGTTACATAAACCTGGATCATAAAACATTTAATGATTAATGAAGACCATTTACGAAATATAACATGACAGTCACAGTAGCTAAACTTCTAATGCATAAAGAGAATTGATCTAAAATAATAAAAAAAAATTAAAGGCCAGGTTTTCAGAGGAGTAAAAAATGAATAAAGACTGTGCGTTTCTTATCATCGGCAAGTTTACTTTGCGACATCATCCGTGACAATTAATGTACGCTCAAAACTCAAAAATAGTGGTATGGGTGGGATATCATCTAATATTATTGAGAATTTAGGTGTAGTGACAATGTAGTAACATGGGTATCACACCCCCCAAAAAATATAAATAAACTCTCTATATATATCTATATGTGTATATATATCTATATATATATGTATATATATATATATATATATATATATATATATATATATATATATATATATATATATATATATATATATATATATATAAAATTATTCAATCCAAACAGCCATACAAAACGAAAACCCCTTTTATCATCAACAGGGTAAACTGGATCATTAAAAATCATTTAGACTTTTTAAGCAAGACTTCACGAAAAAACATTCCCAGGTAGGTGGCCAATTTTGTTTTTTCAGTATTTTTTTTTCTCCTTTTTCCCCTCCCATACTTTTTCAGAGAGACCCACCGCGGTCATCCCAAGATAATTAAGGGCTGGTAATGAGTGTGAAAATCCATTATTGTTTTCTCCTTCCCCCCGAATTTCAAGGGACAGATTTCTTTTGAGGAATTTTTTTTTTAGAGGATTTACTTCCTGAAAAGGCTTCGGAGTTTTCTCTTGAGCAAACAATTTTAATAGAATATATGCCATGAAAACGTTGGTTCACACACACACATACATACATACATAAATGAATACATATATATATATATATATATATATACAGTATACATATAATATATATATATATATATCCAACATTTTACACATACACATATACATGTATGTATGTGTATGTATGTGTGAATATATATATATATATATATATATATATATATATATATATATATATATATATATATATATATATATATATATATATTATATATATATATATAATATATATATATATATATATATATATATATATATGTGTATATATATATATATATATATATATATATATATATATATATATATATATATATATATATATATATTATTCAATTTCACTTAAACAAACACAATTATAATCACAGAGCAGATGAACAGCCAAACGCAGGATCCCGTAAATACCATACAAACCATATATACTGTAGATATTCAGAACTTACACAAACTATACAGTTATCATCTGATTTCCGAACAATTATTTTATGACATAGCCAGAGGTAGGCCTACCTTTTTTTTTTTTTTTTTTTTTTTTACAAAACAATCATCATCATATCTTTCCACTTGTGAGTTCTATGTATTGTAAATTCTCGTTATAACATCCCCTTTTCCCACAACATAAAAAAAACTTCCTCTCTTCATTAATACTTACAACTGAAAGATAGGTTTTCTGCTTTCCCCAGGATTATTAACCAAAGGCCTACTTAGTTTTTTTTTTTTTTTTTTTTTTGCAAAACAATCACCATCATATCTCTTCTTTTGTCAATTTGATACAATATATTGTAATTTCTTTTTATAACATCACTTTTTCCCACAACAAAACAAAACCTTTCTTTATTTTCAATTCTGGAATTGGAAGAAAGGTCTGTTTGCTTTCCTCAGAGTTATCAACCAAAGGCCTACCTAGTTTTTTTTTTTTACAAAGCAATCATCGTCATATCTTTCCTATTGTAAATTACTTTTCATAACATTCTCTTTTCCTACAACATAAAAAAACTCATCTCTTCTTTAATACTTAAAACAGAAAGGAAGGTCTTTTTGCTTTCCGCAGAATATCAGCCAAAGGTCTACCTAGTTTTTTTTTTTTTAACAAGACAATCACCATCATATCATTCCTGTTGTGATTTCAATATATTGTAAATTCTTTTTATAACATCACCTTTTCCCTCAACATAAAAACCTCCTCTCTTCTTTAATACTTAAAATTGAAAGGAAGGTCTTCCGCTTTCCCTAAAATTATTAACCACAGACGCGATAGGCTTCAAAAAGGAAGTAATTAAGGGAAGGTTTACTACATAAAAGAACCATGATAATCGAGTAAACTACTATTTTCGGATCATTAATCAATGTCAGCGTTATTCCCTCGCCGCATTTCATTCATTTTCACTTTGACCTTGACTTAAAATGTCCCCTGTACAATGAGGATTATATAACCATTTTTTCACGGTACATTTTGTATTCAGACCTTAAATAACGGTTACTGGATGAGACCTTACGTGAATACACATTTTTTCCCTTAATTTAACTTTTGACAGTATTCTGAAAAGTCAGATGAACAGAGTATAGAATAAAATATTTCAAAATTGACGAGAGAAATCACAGTTGTTTTTGCTACGTATATTTTTACCGCAACCCTACAAACCTATGGAAAATAAATAAAATCCTTCAGGAAATATATATCAAAACATATGCGGCCTTTAATCTCAGTTAAATAACATAAACGGGACTCATTTTCATATACTGTTTATAAATGTTGACAGCCTTCCCGTTACTGAGAATCTACCGAGATATCCAAATGTCAACATAAATATAAATAATGTATACATGAAACGAGCGATTTTTGTAGTACAGAAAAAATAAATTCTTGTAACGATTTTGAGAATTTCAAAAATATCGCAGTAAGCATTAAATAATGAGCTTAAAATAAATAAAATACTTAAGAACACGGGGAAAACAGACGTCAAAATGAACGACAGCATAAATAATAAATAAAACACAAGAAATAAAGATCGACTGATAATAACAGCAGAAGTTATGTAAGCAAAAGTAAACATATGTCAACCTGTACATAGATAAGCCAAAAACCATAAGATTTATTATTATAATTCAACTTGCCTACATCAACATCAAATTTATCGCTTTAAGGCCATAACTAACTCCACGTACAAGATAAATACAGTCGTGTTCACACACTAATGCACGTCAAATAAATCTCAAAAGAGAACAAAGCAATATATACAAAGATAGTGGATAGCAGATGATGCGTAAGATTATAAAAGTGGGTAAAATTCAGTTTCAAGACTTTCTACGTAGCTTAAAGGCAGCGCGATTGCTCCGTGTTTATGGAACGGAATATAAAATTTAGGCCATGGACCAAGCTCTGGGACCTATGTCATTCAGCGCTGAAAGGGAAATTGAGAGTAAAAAGCTTTAAAGGTTTAAAAGGAGGGAAATCTCGAAGTTGCACTAAGAAACAACGTTTACGAGAGGATGGACAGTAAGATGGAACAAAGGGGATATGAACGGAGGCTCAAGAAAAGGAATAAAAGGGGGTTGCAGCTAAAGGCCGAACGGACGCTGCAAAGAAACTAGAGTAACGCCTACAGTGCACCGCATGAGGTGCACTGATGGAACTACCCCCGTGTTTTTAAATAAGGCTTACAGACAGATTGTCAAGAAAATTCCCTCCTTTTAAACATTTTTCAATTCAAAATTGAAAATTGTTTAATTCAAAATTGATGAATAGCATGAAATCAGCGGCGAAAATTTTTCAAAAAATTTTCAGAGGATTTTCAATAATGTACACACAAACCACTGGCAATTTGCAAACGTAAAAAAGAACCAGAATAATGAAGTCGACTAACCTTCTTTACTCAGCGTATCCACAAAAAAGGGGGAAAAACATTCTTGGTCGTTTTGGACACATTACCATAACAATTTGCATCTGGAGATAACCTTCCCCCATATTTAGATTTGCTATATTATATATTCTTTTATGAGTTATGACATGTGTCAATGCTAATCCACGTCTTGGGATTTAACGAAGGTTCACAGGGTCGGTCTCTCTCTCTCTCTCTCTCTCTCTCTCTCTCTCTCTCTCTCTCTCTCTCTCTCTCTCTCTCTCTCAATAACAAAAGTAAATTTGTCATTTACTGGAGGTCAACAAGGTTATTTTAAGTAAAAGCTCTCCATTTTTTTTTACAAAAACCCTCCACATCAATGACATTCTCTCTCTCTCTCTCTCTCTCTCTCTCTCTCTCTCTCTCTCTCTCTCTCTCTCTCTCTCTCTCTTGAGTAAAAGCTCGTGTCATCTCCTGAAGGCTGACAACGCCATTTCTAGTAAGAACCCGATATCTTTTTACAAAAACTCTCTTCTTTGGCAGTTCTACAAATTGAAGCCATTCACTTCTGTTCTTTTCCTGTTCACCTCTGTACTTCAGTTCTTTAAACTCAAAGAACTGACTCTCCAAACATCCACCTAAAACACAACGATAAAAAAGCGTTCAAAATGCAACGTTGCCTCACTTAGTAGTGAGAACAACTCAATTAACTGCGTCTTAAATCATAATACACACACGCTTTGATTAAGACTTGAGAGGAGGGGAGTTAAACCCTGCTGGTTTGTAGGTAAGACATCGAACCGAGCAAGACCAGGCCACCTTCTGGAGACCGGTGCAGTGGAGCGATCCGCGGAATGGCCTCTGCATGAAGAAGGCCCAGTGGGAGACGAGACACCTCATTACCAGCCCCTCGCATGATGCCTTATTTGTCAACTCGCAAAGTGCCCGGGCAGAGGAGGCTATTCTACGGTAGCCGGCAGCCTGTCGCAGGCATGCACAGTGCCCTTGTCAAATTCGCTCGCCGGCCAGTTTCGCTTTTTCGAGTTTTGGGAAGACTGTCATTACTTCTAAATGGTTCTGGCTGCCCTGAGTGGCGGTAACATCTTGTTTTTATTTTTAATTTGCAACTGGAACTCCACCCAATGACACGCTCGACAACTGTAATAATTAGGTTGCAGTGGTGAGTGAGTGTGTGTGTGTGTGTGTGTGTGTGTGTGTGTGTGCTTGCTTCCAGGTTTATAGAAAAAGGGAATGGATATCGGAATAAAAGCACTGTTTCAAATCGTGTCTGGGGTGTCATCTAGTGGATAATAAACTATACATTTTGTTTACCCTTTTAAATCCTTACACCGTAACGTTAAGAAAATGAGTCAACTGTTTTAAATGGCAATAATAAACTCTGTGAAAAATAAAGTGTTTTGCATTATATAATGTAAGACTGGGAAATAAAAAAACAACATTTTAATTATTAAAAATTCATAACCTCCAAAGGCTCACCCCACGCCCTTGGAATCGATCTATGGTCTTTCGTTGGTGAGGCAAGGTCAATACCAATACTTGTATATATACAATATATATATATGTATATATATACATATAATATATACATATATATATATAATATATATATATATGTATATATAGCCTTCCACGATTCCTTTTAACTGAGGTAACGATCTTCAAAATTTCTGCAAGAAACACAATGACACAATGATCTCAGTTAAAAAAATACATATTCCTTTCCATTTTTGTTTAATTACCAGACGCAGCAGAAATATTATTTAGTTGCTGAAATAAATCACAAATACTTGGCATCTTATACAACTGTACAGACCGCAATGTGCATCTGCATTTTACAGGACATTAAAAGGTCAAAGTGACAAGCAGCTGTTTGAAGGGAACAAAGTATTTTCAACTTTACATTAAAAAAAATGTTCTCTAGCCATTAAATATCACATATCTTTGTAAAGTTTGTTTTCATGCTAATTATTTATTCTGACATAATATTAAAGATGAATAGCTGCGTTTTATGTAACTCATCACAGTATGGACTACAAAGAAAAATAACATAAATGCCGGGTCAAAATGACGAGTTGGTCTTTGGCGAAATCCAAAATTTCTAAACTTAACCATAAAAAATTATTATCTTATAGTAAAGTAACATACACGTATCACCTTGTTTTTGCCAAGCAAAACCAAGATAAACTAATAGCCATCTGGGAGTAAAAACGCAATACTGTCATTTTTAACGGTATGGATGAACTATACGTATTAAAAATAATTTTCATTTATACTATCCGTGACTATTTTATTAACGGTAAGAAGTGAACAAAAACATCTAAGACATTCAGGAGGCCAGAACAAACCGTAACATAAGGCCATGTTCGCGTTATGTAACTGGAAGCAAACTCAGGCCCACAGGTGTAAAAATCGAAAGATTAATGAAACAAAGAGTAATAAATAAAAAAACCGTCATCATTGCACACTCGCCGTAAGGTACGTCGACCACAGCACTCAGAGTCAAAAGCTGCATTGTCTGAAGTCAAATGGTTGCTTCATGAATTTAAAATGCCAAGATTATCTTCGCGCATTTCGGTGTTGTGCCCGGGCGGTTCTCAAAAAGTATATTACGTTCTACGCTCTCCGCGCAGCGAGGAATATTTATCGATTTCTTCACGACGTGGAGAGCTGTGCTTGATGGTTTCTGAAAAATTCTAAAAGTATTTTAGGGTTTCTCGAAAGAATTAGGAAGGTGGGAGTACATATTAAATTTTCATGCTAAATACACCCAAGTGGATGTGTGCAGTTAGAACCTCAAAAGTTCAAGCGAAGATGCAATGAATTACTAACTTGTATTTTAATAATTTATTATATTTCCTTCTTTTTATTTATCCATTTATTTTTTCTTTATTTTTATTTTGTAATAAGTGATCTTATCTTTCTGCATTTCCTATTATCTCCTATAATTTCTTTGAAATGAACAGACTATATTCTTTGGAAGCCTGAATTTCAAGTCAGTGGCCCCTGTAGGCTTGTACCATATGAAAATAATAAAAATAATAATAATAATAATGCTCTCTTAAACAGGTCTTATTAAAAAGGATGGCTGTATTATGCGAATTTATCTTATACAGTATCTTTTATATTTTACTTAAAATTCGCTTGTCGGGATCGGCGAATTATAATAAAGTATTTTTCAAATAGCTTCAAGTTTACATTATGGAGTGATGTTTATTTATACCAATACTATCTAAATATGAAAATATTTCCCTTACACACAAAACACGTAGCTCTTAACACCTACACTTTATTTCCTTCCTAAGTTCAACGACAGTCCACTGAACTGGAGAGACCTCGAGAGAAGCCCTGGACTCATAACCGAAGAAGAAGAAGAAGAACAAGAAGAAGAAGAAAAAGAAGAAGAAGCAAGAGTACCTTCCAGGCTTACAGCGACCGATGTAAACATCAGGCTGATTGCATGGGGTGGAATGAGCTCAGGGGGCCTAATCCTAGCTCTGCGGTGAACTAATCTTAAAGCTTACCGCTCTTATTAGGGATATCAAGGCACAAAGAGATGTGACTTACTTGAGAGAGAGAGAGAGAGAGAGAGAGAGAGAGAGAGAGAGAGAGAGAGAGAGAGAGAGAGAGAGAGAGAGAGAGAGAGGATTTTACAGTAACTGACTAACAAAAATCAAATGGTGGCGTAAGAAGTTTTAGCATCAGATTCTTGAATAAATGACTTGAAAAAAAAACCTAAAAAAGGAAAATCAAATATCACTCGGTAAATATTTTGGCATTAACACAAAGGGAACGTCAGGAATCATTACCATTAAGAAGATACATAACCACACACACATATATATTACATATATTACATATATATATATATATATATATATATATATATATATATATATATATATATATATATATATATATATATATATAATACAGAGAGAGAGAGAGAGAGAGAGAAACAACGCCTGACGGTGGAGTATATTAAAGAACAACAAATTCCAGAGCAACTGCGATCAGGGAAGTTCCTAAGACTTGGAGTAATCCTGGAGACAAACCAAAAAGTGATCAGATAACCCAAACTCCTTTCCTCTACCAATCAATCAAGCTGCCTTTTACAACCTCCCCTCCCCTCCCCTGCCCTCCCCTTCCCATCCCAACCTATCAACCTACACCCACTTCCTCCCATTCCAACCACCTTCATGTCTCTCTTTCCCCTCCCTTGAGATAACACACTTGAAAGGAAACGTTATCTCTGCTCCGATAACAAGGCGAACCGGGGTCTCATCACGACTCACGAATGGGGGTCGCTCACGCAAGGCTTTTCAGCCTGAAGGCTGGTGCCAGTTTCTCTTTACCCTGACAAGCATTTCCTTCTTTTTATTTCTTTTTAAACATTAAAATTATACTGTATAGTGTACTGTGATGGTATATACCTCTCTACTTTCTTAAGCTGTCTTATACTGTATTCTAGACAGCTAAAGCATTAAAAAGAAACACGTTTTATCTTAAAGCATGCCACGGGGAGGGGAGAGGAATCTAAGGTATCAGCTTAGAAATTGTCATTTCTTCATACGATAAAGTGAACAGCTCAAAAGCATATAATTACACTGGGCATAGGTCTAAGAATAACCTTAACCACTGCAAAATACAGGCATAGGTCTAAGTATAACTCCAACAACTACAAAATACAGGCTTAGGTCTAGGTATAACCCCATTAACTACAAAATACAAACACAATTCTAGGTATAACCCGACTAACTGCAAAATACAGGCATAGATCTCAGTATAATCCTAAGAACTGCAAAACACATGCAGAAGTCTAAGTATAACCAAAACAACTGCAAAATACAAAAATGTTTAAAATAATGATTATATGGTTAAAAATTTAAACCAAACTCCGACACACCATCAGGATCCTAGCAAAGCCAAGCTCAGTTAGTACCACTTCATCAACCGAACGCCCTCTACAACAACAACAGAAAAACAACAAACAGACAGACACCATAACAGCATCCCAGCATCCGTCAGCCACCTATTGTGGGCACTCCGCCCACCCACTACGGAGAAAACCGCCCACCTGGATGTTTATGGGATGGTGGTGGCTGACTGGGTGCGGAGAAGCGCTGCTGTTTCGACTTCGCGCCGAGGAAGAGGAAGTGAAATGTGGGAAGAAGGAAAGCGGAAACGAAAACATTCCTGTGCCTCTTTAGATTTTTTTTTTTATCTTTTCGTTTACAAACTTCAAAAAGACTTATTTGACCTCTAAATCACAAACACAAACGGTTAAATATACAAATATTCTCAACACTTTTGTCCATTTCTCCGAAATATACACATGCTACACCAGATACTCTTTTGTGACTAAGACTGTGTTGTTAAAAAAATGGTTAAGATCAATCACATAGAACCAATTACCAATGAAAATGAGGAATAAAAATAGAATATTCTTACAAACACAAACGGTAAAATGCACGCATACTCTCAATACGTTTTAAAATTTCTCCGATATATACAACTGCTACACCAAAAACTCTTTTAAAACAGACTCTTTGCTGTTCAAAAAAACTGTTTACACTAATCACATATATTACTAATCATCAATGAAAATGAGAAAAAAAAATTTCAATGAAGAACAAATTAAATAGATACAACAGTAGTGTACCAAAATAAAGCAAAACATCAGCGTTCGCAGAGACATAAAACAAATGAACAGCAGCATCCGCCAAAGTCCGGAGCAGTGCCAAGACTTTCTAAAGGAAGAGTTACAGTTGTATTTACTTTCCTTCAATCCTGCCAAAGATTTATTTCAGCAATAACCCAGTGATAATTGTTTAGTAAACGGATAATATTCTTTAGGAACCGAGCTACTGGCAGGAATATCTAGAGCAACGGTAAACTACAGTTAAAATGTACAGAAATGATAGGCCAAAGACTGATTCGCTGAATTTGCATGACAGGGTTCGTCCGACAACTGATACTACAAAGGACGGATACTCAACGAGTTTTTCAATTGCAAAGTCAAAATACATTCCGTTATATACTAAAATGCAATGCGTCACTGTGAATCTATTTTTTGTGTAACGATACTCTACCGATAATGAACTCCACGTATACACCTGCAGTCGTCTCTCTCTCTCTCTCTCTCTCTCTCTCTCTCTCTGTCATACACACATGTATACATTATATATATATATATATATGTACGATATACATATATACATATATATATATATATATACATACATATATATATATATATATATATATATATATATATATATATATATATATATATATATATATATACAGTATATATACATATAATATATTATATATATATACACTACATTTACAAGTAAGGCGGAATGACAGTCCCCAAAAGCATACAAAAACATATTTAGAAAGTATAAACAGAGCAAGGAAGGCCCAAACCATTCTTCTACCAAAAAAGAAAAAGATAAAAATAAATAAACAACACATAACAACACGTAGGCCCAAAGCCATCACATGCAGACGCCTCGAATAATGGAACCTCAGCTCAACCGTATAGACTTCCGGAAAGTGGTAGGGAGAGAGAGAGAGAGAGAGAGAGAGAGAGAGAGAGAGAGAGAGAGAGAGAGAGAGAGAGAGAGAGAGAGAGATGACTCTAGACTTAAAAAAAAAAAAAGTGGTCTCTTGTCCTACTCATCTGTTTTCTGTTAAAAACTTGAAAACTTAAAAAACAAAATTAATAATAAAACCTCTCCGGAATGCTACAACCTGTATAGTAAATAATTTTGGGGCATTTCAGTTTTCTTTGAAGGGGTTTCTAGATGACCTTAGAAACTTTAAAAATAAAGCATCTGTTTCTCGTCCTATTCATCTGTCGTCTGTTAAAAGCCTGAAAAAAACTATATAAAATATACAATCTCTCCGGAATGCAACATCCTGTAGTACATGATTTTGTGATATTTCAATACTTTTGTTTTTAGGGAGCTTCTAGATAACTCTAAAAACTTAAAAAATAATAGCAGGGGTCTCTTGTCCTAGTCATCTGTCTTCTGTTACAAACTAAAAAAAACCTGTAATACATGATTTTGTGATTATTTTAAAGGAAGCTTGTAGATGACTAGAAACTCAACAAAAAAAGCAGCGGTCTCTCGTCCTACTCATCTGTGTTCTGTCAAAAAAAAAAAAGAATGAAACCCTTCCGGAATGCAAAAACCTGAAATACATGATTTTGTGCTATTTCAACACTTTTTTTGAGCGAGCTTCTATATGACTCTACAAACTCATAAAAAATAGCAACGGTCTCTCGTCTTCTGTTGAAACACTAAAAAAAAACTAAAAAAATAAAACCTCTCCGGAATGTTACAACCTGTATAATACATGATTTTTAGGTATTTCAATTTTTTGTATGGCGCTTCTAGATGACTCTAGAATCTTTAAAAAAATAGCAGCGGTCTCTCGTCCTACTCATCTGTCTTCTGTAAAAAAACTAAAAAAAATATAAAAATAAACCTCTACGGAATGCAACAACCTATACTGCATGATTTCGTGTTATTTTTTTTTTAAGCGACCTTTCCACGGGTAATAGATATACAAGAATACGTGTATTTATTTGGCCATTATGGGTACATACAGCAGACAATACAATCAGAAAACATAAGAGATACAAATACACAATGCAAAATTACAGCAAGATTATAAGGAGCCGGAAGTCCCCGAAACTGTGGAATACTTAGAACGATTACCAATTAAAAAAGGAATTTGAGCTCACGGTACTAATTCAGGATTCCCACCCTGTGGTATTAAGAAATCTTTAATAAAAAGATGGGGTATATATCAGAACCATTTTCGAAAAAATAGAAGAATTTAGCCTGTACTACAAAATGTCTAGCCACGTGAATACACAAAAAAATATAAAAACATTCATATGATAGATAGATAAAAAAGATAGACAGATAGATAGATTACAGCCGATGTTAGGAAATGACACAAAGGTTGCTGCTGCAATCAGTGTGTCATTTTCTTGCATCAAGTTTATACTATTCAGTTCGCTGGGAATTTTACCTTGGCTACAACTTAAATTGTGGAATAGATTAGCTACTGCAATCATAGAATCTTCTGATCTCCGATTATTCAAGCGAGGAGCAACTTCATTCCAGCTCTCTTCTGACATCTCCTGAATTCCAAGTGTATCGGTTTTATTCGCATTCCATCAAATTTATTTAATTATTTATATACTGACTACCTCTTCCAATAACTTTTTGTCTCTGCAGGATAATTTCCCTTTGGAGCCTTCGCGGGTTTATAGTCGGTTGACTTTGGCCATAAGAGTTTTCAGCCGAAGTTTTAAAGAAAGGAAAAGTCATGGACAGAGATAATTCAAAATGATACCAATTCCCCGCACCAAACATATGTCTCATGGACAAAAGACACCGCACGTACAGAATCGTTGAAATTTGACAACTGTGATACAAACGACATGCCATCACGTACTCCCATCAATATTCTACCGTGTCATCGCTCGAGAGAGGTTTGTATTCGCTTGTCGTAGTCCGAAATGTCAAGTCTGTACAAATAAGTGAAGTCTAAATGAAATTCATCATCTGTTTTTATGTATCGGCTTTTTTCTTGAATATCAACTAAACAGGGTTCTTGCGTCCGTTTACTGAATGGACATTTACCTTGATTTCTTGGTATATTTTTTGTAGATAAAAACCATCTGGTTAAAGTTATCATATATGTATATCATTGCTCTAACTATCTACCTATCTATCTATCTATCTATCTATCTATATATAAATATGTCTATATTTACAGATATATACAAAAATATAAACAAATATATATAAAATATATAAACAAATATATACATATATATATATATATATATATATATATATATATATATATATATATATATATATATATATGTATATATATATATGTACAATTTAAACATTTCAAAAGACTAAATTCTAGATTAATTACAATATACACACACACATATATATATATATATATATATATATATATATATATATTAAAGTACAATTTAAACATTTCAAAAGACAATTTAACATTTCGAAAGACTAAATTTAGATTAATTAACCAATCACGGAACATTCAGGGAAGAGAAAATGCACCCTCAATTAACACACACACACAAAACACACACACACAAACACACACACACACACACACACATATATATATATATATATATATATATATATATATATATATATATATATATATATATATTCAAGGTACAATTTATTTCAAAAGACTAAATTCTTATTAATTAACCAATCACGGAACATTAGAAAATATCAATAACACACACACATATATATATATATATATATATATATATATATATATATATATATATATATATATATATATATATATATATATACACATATACACATACACATTATTTACATAAAAATAGTCACCCTATGCACGCTGTGTTATTCACCTCCATTTTGCCCGCACTCTCTTACAGGACAGAAAGGTCCTTCTTTCCCCTAGATATTTTGCTCCATCTACCTAGCAAATGCTACTTCCAATTTATGCAAACTTTTCACTAACCTCTTGTTCTCTATTTTGTCACCGTGGCAAAATATTTCACCTACTGTAGCCTTTCTTTTTTTTTCTTTTACCACTTCGATGTTTCTCTGGGTTTTGAACCTTTTCGACAATTCTGGTCTCTCTCTCTCTCTCTCTCTCTCTCTCTCTCTCTCTCTCTCTCTCTCTCTCTCTCTCTCTCTCTCTATATATATATATATATATATATATATATATATATATATATATATATATATATATATATATATATATATATGTATATTTATGACAAAAAAATCTAAAGATTATTACAAAAAAACTAATTTAGGTTCGAATAAGAATCTTTAAATTTTTTCATGTTAATGGACGTACAAATCATTAATCTTAAAAACAACATACAAATCTTATCAGTAGTTCAAAACGAATAAAAACTACCTGACGATTTTATGTTAAATGAGTACGAAAAATCACAAATTTTTTTAATACAATATTCATGTACAGGAACTTATCACAAATAACTATCACAAATAACCTTCAAGACCTGGAACAAAGCAGTTTTTGTAAATGTGTAAAAGAAAAAACTATAACAATGAGTATCCCTGCGGTACATAAAAACAACTGGTCTCTCCTTTCGACTGCGGTCAAATTTTCCAGCGTCCTGGAAGTCACGCCATAAAACCTGGAAGGTGAAGGAGCCCCCTTCTTATATGTCATGGGGTGGGGGGTGTCCCTTCCCCTGGACCCCTTCTTCTTCTTCTTTCTCTACTTTTATAGTGAGATAATGAAGGGCCCCGATGGTAGCCTTCGGTTAAAGAACGAACATGGCGATTCTCTGGAAATGACTGCAATTGACATAACACAGCACGCGCGATATAGGTAAGCATATCGGAGTAGCCTCCAGGTGAAATGTAACGATGAAATTACTTCCTCGTGCTTGTCATCAGGAATAAAAACGTATCATGGAATCATTGGGATGGTTTTAAAATATATACTAAAGGTCTTCCACTTCTGAATTTTCGATATACTTTATGATATACTTTACGACCAGCTTTCGTTCGAAGAGGACGAAGACCTTCGCTGGACTCCTGCAAAGGTGAACAGACTTTGTCAGAAGGTGCATATGTCACGGTGATGAATCTTAGAAGTTGTAATAGAACTGTGGCTGGAATACGGCGTATGACGTATCAAAAAGTACAGACAAAAGTACAGACACGTTCACAGTTACGTCGCCATAAACGCTTGACTGAATAATGGCTACATTTTGGAGAAAGACGGATAAAGAATGACAGGTAATGCAGGCTAGCAGCAAAAGAGACGGCCACAAAACAGAAAATATATTTCCACAAACCTTATCATAAGAGACACTTTCGACTTTCACGCTGACTAAAAATCGATAGAACTTCTGCTGCAGAAGGAAACCATCACTTTGCTATTGCTATCAACATCATCATTATCTCTGCACAAACAAAAAACCTGAATTATCGCTCTGACGATAATAATTATCGCCGTCATCAACGACCATGACTATGGCCATATAAACGTTGACTTTATTTCCCGAAGTTTCGAAGCAATCAGAAATTGAGAAAGAAGACATCAGTTTTTATTTCCAAACTTTTAAAATACTGGTTCGTAACGTTTAAATGAAAATACAATTTTTTTTCCAAGTACTCCCATTAAGACTCGCCTTAGGACCTTGTTCCATTAAGGAGCCTTCTGCCAGCAGTATGATAAGTCTCTCGCTGTCATTAAATCAGAACGCCTGTAGAGGTGCGCACATCTCACGAAGCCCTAATAGGATTCTTATACTGAATTTATTAATGAAAAAAAAAAATACTCATAGTAGCTTAAGTCGTGAAATGGAGAAATAAATCCACATTCATGTATGAGAATAAATATATTTAAACACTATACAGAGATCTGTCGGGAATCTATTCGATTCCCCTTTACAAAGGGGATCGAACAGATTCCCGAAAGTTCTCTGTAGATATTTATTTTTAAATACTGTATATGTGTACCCATACATAACTGTAAGGATTTGTTTCTCAACCGAGTTTATTGCTAAGCGTGATTGATACGTCATCTTTACTATTTGCTTCTGAGCGAAGCTGTGAAGACCTTTTTCTTTTGACTTTAGAACTTTAAATGTTGAAAAATGACACGATATCACATGCGTATTGTATGAAACTAACTGTAGTTTACGGTCACGATATAAACGTTTAAAGAATGTTTGCTCCAGAGTACAGTTGCGACTAAGGATAAAATGGATATAAAAATATATTAGAATTAATGAAAAAAATCAGGAAAACTCCATTTGTAATTTGTAAGACTCTAAGCTATAGTTTATAATGGCGTTCTTTAACTTCGGTCAACTAATTTTGTCTTGTGTTTCATCAGTCTCTGCCTGTAAAGCAAGAAACTCAATCCATTCAGAAGGATGTAAGATGGATATCCTTTCATATTCTATCATTTCTCACCCCTAGCACCCTCTCACCCTCCCACTCCTCATCCGCCCACCTCCAAGTGTGAACGCTCCCCCCGTAATGAATATCTACCGAAGAGTCAAAATTATGCGAAAGCTCTTCAAGTTTTTCCACCTCTGGGAGCCAACGAGAACCTTCACGCGCATGTTCATATTCCATCCCAAAAAAGGATTTTATTTATGTAAATCTGAGAGACCCCGCAGATTCATAAATGGCTTTTAGGTAATTGAATATTTATGGAAGGCTGAGGTAAAATTCTCGGTGAATGGCAAAGAGGTGACCATAATTCAAGATCGTATCCGGAGAGCCGTCAGTCGAAAATCTTCTCTCTGTTCTAAATCTTTGCTGTAGCTCATTCCTGAGAGCAATGACTTGCGCGCACGCGAACAAGGCGCCTTTTGCTTGCGCCGACAAATCAGTATCTCGCTGAAGCTTGAAGTCAAGAACTTTACAAGCATAAGTTGTGAAGAGACGGAAAATCAATAACCAAACACGTTCAAGCTGAAATTGTCATTGTTTTTGTACAACCCAACCATGCGATGAAGTAAAAAAAAAACTGTCATAACACATAAATTACTAACGGAAATCTAATGAATTTTCATCGTGTTAAAAAGCAAGCAGGAAGTGCAACTGTCACAAAAAAAAAAAAAAAAAAAGGTTTGGCTGAAAACAGTTCTGAAGTATACACCTTTCTGAAAACAAGTTCTGAAGCATATACCTTTAATAATACCGATGCAGATAAACTGCTAACCTAACACTGCATGCTACTGACCTGACCTCTCGAAGCTCCGTGTTAGCAAACTGTGAGAAAAGACCTGGGAATGTGTATAGGTGGGTGAATGAAAAACTGCTTCCGGAACATTGGAGTTGAAGAAAAACGTGAGCATATATCGACGCCTCTTAGCAGACAACCTAACGCAATAAGGTTGTAACAACTTCGTTCATAACCAACATAGCTTTCCATAGTTCTATCGGAAGGAACAAATCGATACACCGTTCTGGGAGTAGAAAACTTGAAGCTGAACTACTGCACATTTTTGTTAAAATCACTGCCGAGTCAGCGAAAGGCTTATGACCCATGCTGTTCTCTCTCTCTCTCTCTCTCTCTCTCTCTCTCTCTCTCTCTCTCTCTCTCTATATATATATATATATATATATATATATATATATATATATATATGTGTGTATATTTATAAATATATAGATAGATAGATAGAGATAATAAGATAGTAGATAGATACGTAAAATGCATATACACTTCACATTAAGATAGATAGATATAGATAATATATATATATATAAAATATATATATATATATATATAAATATATATATATATAATATATATATATATATATATATATATATATATATATATATATATATATATATATATATATATATATACGTATATATAACTCTGCGTTCAGCATTACGGGACATAGCACTAGCTTCACTGTTGAACGCGCACACACACTCCACGTGCCTGCGGTTGGATGACGACAAAATAAGAGGTTGCTCGGTCAGCAGGCAATAATGAAAGATTTCTCTCATGACGAATCGATTGTTTACCGATGAAAAACGACCTTGCAACATGATGAATAACTGTTTTATGTGGTCGTTAAATAGGATCGCGCATAATGACTGTTTCTATGCTCGTTAAACGGGATCGCGCTTAATGATTACGTAACTTGTATTTCATTTCTAATTCCATTATCGATGTAATTGTTTATTGGGTGAGAAGCACTAACGCCTGCAATAGCTACTAATAAAAAAACCAAAGCTTTTCCCTAAAATAATAAAGTGGAAAGTTGGTGTCCACATTGATCAGTAATGGTGTAAGCAGATATGACAAACGCATTAAGTTTAAGGAGAAACAGGAGCTCCTTTCTGAAATACAAATAAACAAAATAACTTCCAACTCTGTTATTAACAGCAACTGTCAAGGTAGATAGCCCTCTGCTGACACAAACCGAACCAATAATAAAATTATTGCACTATGGTGATGATTTGAGCACACCTCGCAGAAGACGTTATTTCAATCTATAGCCGTCTTTTTAATATAAACCTTTTTTTAGTTACAAAAACCCACAAAATTATCTCCAATATCGAAAGGATATGATTACAAAGATTTACTGCAAAAGCTCAAAAACACTTTCGATAAGTTTTATGGCGTTCTACATCTTATTCTTGAGGTTAGCAAAATAATACAATTCGAAGAAAGTCGTGATTCCTAAAATGACGAAAAATATATTTTCTTATCACGAAAACGCGAGAAGCCTCCATGAAAACTGAAGCCATGGTCATTTTCCAAGAAAAGGTGTATTACTCAAAAAAAGCTTGTTACCTCTAAAATACAGTGAAGAAAACCGAGCTTCTGTTGAGAATAATTAGAAATAGAAAGGTAAAGCTAATATCAACATTCATGTGAGAAAAGTTAATTGCTCACTGGAATCAACAACGTCAAATCTAACTCTGGATTTTTCAGCTCATTATCAAAGACGCTTTTAAGTCAGATTCTGAATCACAGACTGCACATATACTTTACTTCAGCTTGACCCTTAAGCCTGACTTGAGGATTGAAGCCTGTATTGTTACAAGCTTACTGACCTCCATCTCGTCCCTTTTTATCGTTCTGTTTGTCCATTGGTGAACAAAAGCTCTTCGGCTCTTTATCTAACCAAATATCTTCAAAACCCTGGAACACAATGAAAAGATGTTGAATAATGCCCTCTTGGAGTTGTAATAGAGGACCAAGTAGGACCCAATGTGTTCATTTTACGATGTTACGAACCCTTTGTAGTAATGCGTCAGTGGAGGTGACTTTCGCTGTATATAAATATGCAATTTTTATATTTGAGACGTTTATACGTTTATATATATATATATATATATATATATATATATATATATATATGTGTGTGTGTGTATGTATATATATATATATATATATATATATATATATATATATATATATATATATATATATATATATAAACAAAACATCACTGGCACGCACACATACAAATACACATGCACACACATACAAAAGTGCCCGAATATCTTTTACACATTTCAATCCCTTGTTCCCACAGACCACTGACTACCATACAACTACAGTGACTGGACTACATATCTATAAGTAACTGTATTTTACAACTACGGATCTTAAAGTAACTGTACTTTACAACTGCTTAGCGTACTTTACAACTAAGAATCTATAGGCAACAAGGTGTCTGTGTAACTGTATTTTACAACAGAGTGTCTTTAAGTAATTGTAGTTTACAAGTACTTATCTATATATAACTGTCTTTTGCACGTGATATTACAATTATTGTCAAAAAAGCTAAACCTCAGTATTGCCGACATACCTTCATAAACGGCTAAATAAAAAAAAAAAAGGTCTAGGATCAAGTTAAAACATACGTCGCTTAACCTTCCGAAAGACGCATTATTGCAACAGAGTATCACAGATTACGCCTTTGAAAAACGCAACTGTATCTTCATCCATGGTATCCTTTACAAAGCACCATAGTATTATCAGTCACGTTTTTATTCAAGCAACGCCCCAGTCGAAACTGACATTTGAAAACAGCCACAATTTTTCTTATCCACCTGCCGTCAGCTCTCACTTTAAAAGGTATAAATCTACGGTAAGTATACCTTAAATTCTAACCTACTCATCTTCTGTCGCAAAGGCGGCAAAAATCGAGGAAATTGCACTCTTTTGACAACGCTGTTTCCAACATAGAAAGTGCAAAGGAAACTTTCAAAAGATATTGCACTATTGCATAAAGTTCGGTAATTTCATTCTAATTATCCCAAGACAATTTATTTACTATTAATGTTGCCACTTTGTTCATTCCTTTGTCTTTGTACAAAAATGCGAAGACCTTGTTATACTTTTGCAGTTAATCCAGCTTTTTAAAAAACCTACCCGATTGCCATTCACAATAAATGCATTTACTGGTCTTTTGTGTTCGATATCCTTACTTGCAGAACAAACGCCCTGTATTCAATTCTGGAATTTCGGAATTTCCCAGTAGGGAGACAGTGCCGTCAGTGCCTTTTTCTTCCTTCTATTCCCGTCTCCTTTCTCAAGTCTAGTCGCCCAACACTTCTGTTACTCTTAGGGTTTTCTCCAAGTTCCACCTTTAGATATTTGTACTCTATTTCCTTTAAATTCTGGATCTCTTTATCTTGCTGTCCAACCACTCTAACTCCTTTCATTGTCTTCAGCGCTGAATGGCCGAAAGTACCCCAGTGCTTGACTTGACGGTATAAATTTCATAAATCAATCACTCAATCTATTCTGGGATACGCTAACATCTTTGAGAGATGTAGGTTTTACTTTTTCCTGTATTTCGAAGCAAGGAACTCACAGAGTACTCTAATAAAAAGTCTTTTAACATTAATAAGCGAATATACACCGAAACACAGATATAACGAAAGGTTTATAGCATAAGCTTAAACCAAAACCGGCTTCAACTCTTCGCACTCCAGTGGAAGCCCATTTTGTCCCACGGCGATTTCAACACGGCAGTAGCGAGTGATCAGAAAGCAAATGGCACGATTCGCTTTGACACTACACATTAGGTTTTTTTCTGCTAAATGTTTCGTTTCACTTTGAAAGGAAAACACGTACATGGTTCTGTAGAACGTAAATGCATTTTTGTTTTTAGAGGGTTAATTCAAGTAGTTCCTTCTGGATTTACGTGGGGGTTCTCCGTCAGTTCTGAGAAGCCCTGATTTCTTCGAAAACCGTAACTTAAACATAAAAAATTCATTACTCTTACATATGTGTGTGTGTTTGTGTGTGAGCGCGTGTGTGTGTGTGTGTGTGTGTGCGCATGGGAGTAATGAACTTTTTTAGTTTTAACTTACGGTTTTCGAGGAAACCGCACACAAAAACACACATATACAAGATATTTTTTTTTCTTTTTACACGGCGAGATTCGTGCCCAAAAAGAATTGATGAATACAAAAGTACATTATACGAGTTTAAAAATTAAATACTGATTGAGCTATCTCGCTACAATAAGCAAAACAATTCGTTCAGCACTATAACGAAACCACGGCCCCACATTGCAACAAAACAACGACCCAATAACTGCAACAAAACAACAGGCCCACATGCTACAAAACAACGGCCCCACACTGCAACAAAATAACGGCCCCACATCCAACAGAACGGTCCCACAATGCAGCAAACAACGGTCCCAAACTGCAACAAAACAGCAACCCCACACTGCAGCAAAACAACGGCCTCACACTGCAACAAAACAACGGCCCCACACTGCAGCAAAACATCGGTCCCACGCTGCAACAAAACAAAAGCAAAACAACTTTCATAGCACATACTGGTTCTCATTAACCCCATTTTTTCCCCTCCGATTATTAACGGTTGGGCGTCAGATCGTTTATTATATTCCTGTTCGACTCTTGCCAACATCTGATCTGACGACCGTTAAGATGGCGTTAACGAGTCTCTTATGCACATGAGTCACCATTATAGCTTTTATCTCAGCGAGGGATATACTCTCTCTCTCTCTATCTCAATATATACTAGGTCTTGAGGTACAACAGTGAATCATTACCCTTCCATGAGCTAATTCTTTTTCGGTCTTCATGATGTTGAAAGATCTATAGCACAATGATGTGAATGGATTTGTAAGATATTGAGTAAATCCAGGTGCTCCCCAATTCATATTGCGGAATTAACTTTTTTTTTTTTTTTAAATTAAATCTTGAATCTTGAACGGACTAAATTTTCACTTTTTCGGCCAACTGTAAGCAAGAGTCTAATTCATAAGGCTGGTTACAGGGGACAGTTTGTGAGCAGAGTTCAACTACAGTGAAATACAGTACTGTACTATACAGTAATTACAAACGTTTACCTGGATACCCGTTATACTTCTTCCAAAAAGAAAAAAAGATACACTTCATAGACATAGCTATCAAAATATTATTACGTTTTAAAATTTTTTGTACTGAATTTAATGAAAAAAAAAAAAAAAACAAAAGAAAAAATAACATTAAGAATTAATTTACAGATTGAACTACAAGCATAAGCATCCTTATATGCCGATAAGATTTATGAAACAGCAACAACGTCCCTATAGGACCTTTTTGAAAACCAAACTATTTATTCCTTTGAAAAAGTTTAAAAAATAAATGAATATTCCCCTTCTAACCTCGAATTATCTCCCATACATTAAAAAAAAGCCAGTAACGTATTCATGAAATTCTGTATAAGTGAGCATCTATTATTTCTTCCTTTGTAATTAGACCATAATATAAACCGCATCTTCTGTAGTAACAAATTAACCGTTTCTTTGAACCTAACGAACAACCACAGGTGCTGAGGACTGATTGGATGATGATAAAGCTCAAGCTACGCCCTTGCTGTACCCAAAAGTAATTATGCTTTTAACTTTAGAAATTCTATAACCAGACTTTTTATCGTGTACACCAAAACACTATAAAAAATGGTGGATCCAATAATTTTAGATTATTTTAATTAATAGAATGATTAAAAATGATTATTTTTATCACTAAAATAATTAAAAATGATTAACTTATCCCTATTTTATTGAAAATGATCATTTTTACCATTAAATGATTAAGAATGAAAATTTTTATCGCTCAACTTATGAAAAATTATTATTTTTATCATTAAAATTGTTAGATATGATTATTTTTTACCCCGAAAATGATTACAAATTAAAATTGTGATCACTAAATTGAATAAAAATTGTTACTTTTATCACTAAATTGATTATAAATTATTATTTTTATATCACTAAAATTATTAAATATGATTAATTTTATCACAAAAATGTTTAAAACTGATTTTTTAATCACTAAATTGATTAAAAAATATTATTTTTATAACTAAAAGTATTAAAAATTATTATTTTTACTAATAAAATTATTAAAATTATTATTCTTATAAAAAATTATTAAAAATGTACAGATATCCCTCGTACTGGAGTTTGCATTTCTTTCTTTTACATATCTATTTTTTCTTTTGTATTTACAACACTAATTGTTACTCTCCCACGAGACCTAAATAGTAGGGATACCTATTTCGTACTCCCCATTTTGGGAAGGAAAATGGGTTTGTAAAATATAAGAGGAAGGATTTATCAGGGTGGGACTGTATCTTTTACCTGACGAACCCTTTTACCGAGCGGGTGTAAAACAACCTTTATGCCTAACTTACTACCGCCAATTAGCGCTTAGCGCTCGCGAGAAGAGACATCGCTGATAAGGAAATCTCTCTTTCAACTTACAGATGAAGAGGGACAAATGACACTTGTGTAAATCTCGTCGCCATTTTCATGACTCAATTAGGGTAGAGCTAAAATTACCACACAGATATATTTGAAAATCATTATTTACAGAAACTACCAACATAAATATTTTCGCAGTCTTGTGTCTTTAAAGTTTCACAAAGAGACTCATGTAAATTTCTACAGTCTTCATTAAAATGTAAAAAAAAAACTCTTAACTTATGCCGAAGACAAACCCTGAGAGACCAGGTGGTGCGTCTAGGCCTATTGCCAAAATTCATGTTTAGGCCTCTCTCCGCCGCCTGAGAAATATTCCACGCGGTTGAATTATGAAGTGTCCAGGCCAAAGATAAGACGGCAGTTTGGAAAGAAACTTATCTCTACCTTCTCTGTTAATTAGGTACCACGTCCCTTCACAAAAAAGTTTCCAAGTTTCGCGTCGCTCTTTTGTCTATGGCACAAAAACAGCGTCAGGAGAGCGGGCTATCACTAAGCTTCATTCCCAAGAGCCTTTAGCCAGTTGGTTATTTCTCGGTAAAGAGAAAAGCTGGTTTTATATTTCTGAAGTGTAATCACTTCAAAAGTAAGAAATATGTGGGCACCTTGAGTGGAATCTCTGAGAGTTGGTTTGGTAAGCTGGTTCCCTCCTGGCGTCAAAACAGGGTGGTTTTAGTTCCCTAATGTCTTTATTTCAAGGGTATCTGAGCAATAAAATTCTGCCTGAACTTTTAGCATACCTAAAATAAAAAAAAAAAAAAACGGGAAGTAGTTTCCTGATAAGGATATTCACTTATGAGGTATAATTACTGATTAAATAAAAAAAAATAAATATCCAAAATTTATCAGACATGTTACAGCAACATCAACTTTACAATATTCAATCTCTGACCCAAGACATTTCACGAAAGAGTGAGTCAATGACTTACCATTTAAGATTCCCTTCGTTTCAATAAAGGTTAAGCTAAACCCATGGTTAACGTCCCATAACCTACCCACCTCTCAGACCTTCTGACCAAGGCTATGGAATTATCAAGCGAAGCCAAGTAATTTACTTAAGCGTGATGACGATTTACGCTAAAATTTGCACTCTCCCACTCTCTTTTCTCCGTCCACATTCACTTCTAAGCTCGGAGTTAATAGTGACGCTGGTGAAGGCCACAGACCATAGAGGGAAAGTGACGAAAAATGAGGGAAAAACTGTAGTCATTACATATGCATTTATACGGTCAGGAGACTCGCATGCATATACATGAATTTTTATCACATACACTGTGACGTTTTCTATATTCATAATTATTAAGCCACGAATATCGTTTCATATCCAGTTCACTGTTCCTCTTGGGTGTAAGTTATTCGCGAGATATACAGTAGCGAATTGTACAGTAAACGATATTTGCAGCTTAATGTTTGTGAATTATGCAATACGAAGAGAAGACTTTGTGCCGACTGTTGCAGCTTATATTGTCTATATATATCAGCTCACCTTTTAAAACATGAGCGAGGACTTTCAAAAAAAATTTTTGATGCTACGCTGCGAAGGACAGGCTACGTAACACGTTTGTAAACAATATGCATGTTTTCATACACGTAAATGTGCACCATGACAATGCACATGTATGACATACATTACAATCTTGATTTTCATAAATATTTCTAAGGCATGCAAATAACGAATTGGTCCATAAAGCAATTTATAAAGAAAATAATTTCGCTGGCTCATTTTACACTAGTGTCTCAAAATTCCGATAACCATCTTATGAATGTGAAATATGCATAATACACCTACGGCAGCAAAAGGGTATCTCCTTGAGTAGTTTTTTTCCAGAAAGATATGAAGTTTCCTTTATATATATGTTGTTCATTTGCTGTATGTGTTTTAATACTATCGTCTAAACCCTCAAGGGTTGTGACACTAATTAAAAAGTTAACCAGTCAATCGATCAGTTGTCCCGTAGTCAACCACAAAAAAAAAAAAAAAAAAAAAAAATAGGCGGGCACAAAACGAAACCTGAGAGAGAGAAAGAGAGAGATCTGAAAAGAGAAGATGAGAGTACAAACTAAAAGAGAGAGAGAGAGAGAGAAAGAGAGAGAATCTGAAAACGCTAAGAAGATGAATAGAAATAGTACAAACTAAAACCTGAGAGAGGGAGAGTAAGAAAATATGAGCTAGGAAGTTGAACAGGCGTAGCACAAACTGAAATCTGAGAGAGAGAGAGAGAGAGAGAGAGAGAGAGAGAGAGAGAGAGAGAGAGAGAGAGAGGCGAGAGCAAACTAAAATCTCAGAGAGAGAGAGAGAGAGAGAGAGAGAGAGTCTAGGTGAAACCGAGATGATTTCTACCATTACCATAAAGTAAAGGAGTAACTTTAGTGCCGCACAATCCACACTTTATCCAACAATGGCTGCTTTAAGTCCCCTGTCAGAAAACAATGGCCAAGCTATTTACTGACTTCCCTTCGAACCTCAAGGTTATGGAACTTACAGGCGAAGACAGCCCACATCCATTCCCCTTTATGGCATAATATTTACCACTGGAGAGAGAGAGAGAGAGAGAGAGAGAGAGAGAGAGAGAGAGAGAGAGAGAGAGAGCTTTCGAAACAATGGAATGAAGAGGTCGAGTAACCATAGAAGACAATTTCCTTTGGAGAAACGACTTCCATGAGAGAACAGTTTATTTTACTTTTTAATTTACTTTATAAATACAGCTGCTGCTTGTCATTAAAATGCCTGTACGTAAACATTTTGCTGAACAAGATGACTTTGGCTTTAATGGTAGAGTAATTTTGATGAGGCATAATAATAATATCTAATACAAATGACGTCTTCATTCACATTGCATTTGAGCTCATGGACAGCCGCCATAAATCTGAAGGTTAGGAAATAAAGCCCTTCACTGCTTCTCCCGATCTGTATGCATCTCGTAACAAAGATCTCTCGCTGACAGTCACAAAAAAGCAATGAATGCAATCTACAATTCAAATGGAGAATATAAAAGAAGTCGACCCAAGACCAAAGCTGACAGAAATGGAACGAGAAGAATAGTAGTAGTAGATGGGATATTTGCCTTGGAAACGGCTCTTTGCCAAGACGCAGTGAAGGATTACTTACAGTAGTAGTAGTAGTAGAATATGGAATATGCCTTTGAAACGACTCTGCCCAGACGCAGTAATGGATCACTTCAGTAGTAGTAGTAGTAGTAGTAGTAGTAGTAGTAGTAGTAGTAGTAGTAGAAGATGGAACTTGCCTTTGAAATTGCTTTTTGCTCAGACGCAAGGAAGAATCACTTCAATAGTAGTAGTAGTAGATGGAACTTGCCTTTAAAACGGCTCTTTGCCCAGAACAGTGAAGGATCACTTCAGTTGCAGTAGTAGCAGTAGTAGTGGTAGTTGAAGGGATTTGCCTTTGAAACGGCTCTTTGTTCAGACGCAGTGAAGGATCACTTCTTATCAAGAATCGGGTCCAGGGCCTTTCCACTGCATCACCCACGCCCGCCCACCCCTTTTCAAAAGCCTTCCTCTTAAGCCATACAAGGTCAAAGCCCTAATTGAGTTGTTTATATCGGGGTCAATCGGTGCCCCTTATCGCGACGTATAATTATGAGGAGGATGATACGGCGGTCTCATTGAGTGGGAGAGGGTGGTGGATAAATGATGTACTTAAGAGTAGGCTGATGGTACTTAATACTTCCCACAGCTTCTAATACCGTCGTTTACTCTGCTGTTTTGAACGTAAATCAAAGGAGAGAAGGTAATTAGACTGAAAAACAATTGCCGACTGGGCTGTAATTTCAAATTCAAAATGCTCAGTTTTCTAAACAGGAGAAAGAGGAGTTTTCCGAGAATCATTCCTCGAGGTACAATAAGCCCGCACTAGTCTCACATACTAATCAAACTCCATTACAGAAAGAAAACAAATGGACGAAAAAAGATGAGGCCCAGTTAATCGAGTCAACCGTTATTTTTGTGGAAAAATGATCTTGCTTAAAAATCCAATTTGTCTATATGAGAAAAGCAAGTATTTTCAAGAACTTCTAATACATGTCGACAACGCAGAAAGACCGTCACTTCAAATGGGCAAACTCTTAATTCACAGCTTAATGTCTATGATTGGCCCAATCATACGCTGAAGGCAGGTGTCAAGTATGGCGTTGCCACGCATGCGATGTACGAAAACTCACCAGATTTCCTACTGTGACATATATTTTGCAAGCATTAACGCGATATTAAACGTCTACTAATCATGTAAGGCGAAACATGTAACTGCTGTCGGATATGAAACTCATCACTGAAAAAAAAAGGACATTCACTTAACACGACAAAACACGGCGATTTTTTAAACGGCAACTTTCAGCAGCGACAACTCCACACCGCTCCCATATCCGGAGGCAAGTAGCGAAGCGAGTTCTGATGGGAATGTCTCGAGAAGTGTGTGCGGGTCCATTTCGGAAAACATGGGCTTTCTTTCTCTTCTTGGGGAAGAAGAAGAATCCGGCGGTAGGCTTATTCGAAATTTCACACGTAGGAGTCAATGGTACGTTTTCGCTCGAGCTGACAAAAGAAGTCATTCGAAATTCTTTTCACTGGACTACTCCGGCTTCTTTACATTGTAACACTTGTCAAAAAACCATTAGTGTTCCTTTTAGAGGTTGTGCGATTATATATATATATATATATATATATATATATATATATATATATATATATATATATATATATATATATATATATATTTATATATATATATGTAATATATATATATATGTATATATATATATATATATATATATATATATATATATATATATATATATATATATATATATATATATATATATATATATATATATATATACTAACTTATCACTTACACAATTGTTCTGTGAACTAATACAATTACTGAGAGGACCTCATAGATACCATCCTGTTTCAATGAGGTCCTCTCAATAATAATAATAATAATAAGATTATATATATATATATATATATATATATATATATATATATATATATATATATATATAAATAGTGTGTCTATGTGTCTGTGTATTTATATATGTATGTATCTACTCAAGCCGCTGTTGGAGAGTACAACTCCTAAATAATCGTTCAAAATCTAATCAAAACTAATAATAATACGCTCGCCACAAGAGAGGGCACGTCGCAATTTCTCGGCAGGAGAATGAGCAGAAAAACGCTTGCAGATTCTTATCCAAGGGCTCTTGGTACTCTTTAGCGGACGTTTTTAAACCAATTATTCTTATATAAATATATGCAACATGGCGTCGTCGTCTTCAGTGCCTGAAATGTGGCTATTGGCGTTCTTTGTACTTCATTATTCACTTGAAAGAGACGGTTGCGTAACTTTGTGGCGCATACAATCATCTTTTGGTTTGAGATAAGTATATTCGTACGTTTTTATCGGATCTACTTGAAGAGATTTTTTCATAAATATGGAGAGCAAAATGTTTCTAATTTACTGTAACCTTTCTCTACTTTCGCAAAAGGAATAAAACTAACTACTTTCTTTATAA
>NC_089745.1:39692989-39695489 GCF_040412425.1 Macrobrachium rosenbergii
AAGGAAACGAATAAAGAAAATTACCATATAAAATCCTGTTATCTTACAAAGATCATGAACCTATTTGTTTCCTGGACATGATCGTACTGTAAAAAACAAAAGATATGTGCTTACTGGAATCATATTGGAAAATCAGCTATGAAGGAAATGAATAAAAATTTGATATATAAAAGCTGTTTTCAAGCATAACCACTTATTTACAAAAGCACTCAGCACTGAGGATTATCTACAGAAATATATATAGGCACAAAGACACGTCCACGCATGCGCACAAGATAATGCCGTTGCCTCAATAAAGAGATGAACAATCAAATCAGCCGTCATTCGGGTTTCTCAATGGGACTTCCCCTAATGACGACTGGAGCCTCTTCTTTTTCTTTGTCAGGTTTTCCAGACCGTTGCTTAATATTCCAGGCTTCCCCGCCCCCGCTCCCACCCCCCTCATTCAGACAGTCGACAATGCGAAGATGATCTGGAACCAATTTCCAGGTAAGTGGTTCTCGTTGTTTCTGGGGCATTTATCGAGGCCCCACTTAATCTTCGGGCATGTTAACTGGTCAAAAGTGGTTTTGGAAAACATGAATGTCATGAATTGGAATGTATAATTGCCTGCTTATCTCATATTAGCATGCACGTTATCAGACGCACCAGATTACGTGTTTTAGATGAATGAACTCAGGAAAAAATTAAATCAACGATTTACTTAAAATATGGGCAATCATTACAAAACCAAGGTTATGGACCCACACCAATTTTCATATTCACTTAACGAAACAATATTCAGATTTATAAACCCAGCAATATGATTATTAACAACGACTTTAACACATTGCAATTATACTAACTTCGAAGTAATAGCTCTTTTTTATCTCAAATTCTGTCAAAGTTGCCTGACTTACTCTGACCGTTTAACAAATGGCATAATCCACATTGCAGTCAGCCGTATACTTATCGCTAGAACCTGCAATACTTTAACTAAGATGCTCCAACTCTCTCTCTCTCTCTCTCTCTCTCTCTCTCTCGTCTCTACACTGCAGCCAGCCGTATTTGTAAGGCTAAAACCTACAACACCTTTCCTACGATGCTCCAACTCTCTCTTTCTCTCTCTCTCTCTCTCTCTCTCTCTCTCTCTCTCTCTCTCTCTCTCTCTCTCTCTCTCTCTCTCTCTCCCCATATTCAGCAAGACAAATATCACCTCAAAGGACCTCTCGTGCCCTTCTGCAGCTACTGAAGAAGGCGACGAAAGCCATTAAAGGCTGATTAATGGTTCCCTAATGATCTTACACGGACAATTTAACTCCTTTTTGGCCGTCACTTAAATCACAGAAGGATTTGCGGAGCGACGCCCACCGTTGTCGCAGGGACACTGTAGTCATATTTCTACCTCTACAGAACACCATCTACAGCTAATTCCGTAGTGTAAACACTCTCAGCCTGTGATTCACGTCTAGAATAAGTCATAGGCAGCATGCAGTCGTAAAAATACTTTATTACTTTGTTTATTTATTTTTTTCAGTTCTAATAACTGATCTCTTCTTCACGTATTTCCTGTTACCTTCTGTTGCTACTTTCAAATGAACACCATATTCTTTGAAAGCTTGAATTTCAAGTCAATGGCCCCTGTGGGCTTGTTCCATATGAAATAGGTTCATCTTCTTCTCAATAATAATAATAATAATAATAATAATAATAATAATAATAATAATAATAATAATAATAATAATAATAAGTATTTTAAGACTTGACGCTGTGTTTTACCTGCTACATTAAGGAAAAAGACTTTGGCAATATATGTTTTCCATGTGAGCATTTTACATAACGATTCTTCAATTGTTACTTAGTACCTGGGCTACACTATTTGTGTAGAATGCTTATACTGTTCATTGCAAGACTTTGTACCTTCATGTTGTTTTCCTTTTCAAAAAATAATAACAATAATTCACCGCTTTCTGAAAGTGATATATGAACTATCTGAATTCACATGAAATGTTGATATCATTAAAAAATTGTATTATTTTTCATAAGAAAATACCCACTTTCCAAGCGGTATTTCGACATAAGGCCTTTTCGCTGTAAAATTATGAATTAACCCTAATGCATGATGCAGAGTACGGCAAACAACAACAAGAGAACAATACAACAGAGGCAGTAAACCCATCGTCTGAACATAAAATAAAAGGAAATATTTACTTCTATGTCCCTTCTCAGGAAACAACGACTTGAGAGTCAGAGAGTTTGGGAACGAACACATAAAAACTCTCGACATATGCCACCACTTAAAATCAGAATATATGAGCCCCATCTCCACCTCTCAAAGAAATCCTTTTCAAAATCGTCATAACGGAAGACTTCAAAATATCTGGGAAGGGTCTTACACCATACGACCCAGGGCCTGTGAATGCTGGTGTTCATGCCACTGCTAACACTCTTCGCAAAATCGGGGCCATAGGGACTGTTCGCAAATCCTGATGATGCTTTAGCATTCATGAATTTTTATACC
>NC_089745.1:39710489-39722989 GCF_040412425.1 Macrobrachium rosenbergii
TAGCAATATCAGCAATTTGCCAAATAAACATCTAATAATTAAACGAACAAATATTGCCAGAAAAATACCACCTTTCAAGAAAGATTTATCACACAAACACGATGATTCTTAAAATTCAGATTCAGGGTAAACTGTGGAGAGAGAGAGAGAGAGAGAGAGAGAGAGAGAGAGAGAGAGAGAGAGAGAGAGAGAGAGAGAGAGAGATTCATGCCAAAGCTGGTGGCAATAAAGAACAGTAATAATAATTACTTGCATGCGGTTGTTCACATCACTCAAAGCTCAACGGAATATCATTACGAATGGAGACAAATCAGCGGAAAGATGAATAATTGTACGAAATTCAAGAACGTGAAGGGGACATTACTGGACTTCTCTTCCGAGAACTGTGGACCAGCGAGACGCCGAAAGTCGAAACTGAAAGAAAATGAGGATAATTGCCATCCTAAGTAGGAACCAGATACTTTATGGCACTCTGGAGAATATCATTTGGGTGACTTGGATACAAGACGAAAAACGACAGCTTTAAGGTAGATGGTTCCGGATCATAGGAAAGCACATCTTATGGGGGTGGCGCCCAGGGCATGGGAACAGCAACCTCAAAACAAGAAATATATATATATATATATATATATATATATATATATATATATATATATATATATATATATATATATGTGTGTGTGTGTGTGTGTGTGTGTGTATGACGTTGATTCACTAGCCAACTATTGCGTCATCATCGCAGCGGAAACTCACCAACGACCGGATGCAATTATGGCTACGTGGTGATATAGGCCGATAGTTTGGATAGCCCGTCATAAACCTATCGAGTCCATATCTAACCACACGCTATACAATCTATTTTTCCTTTTTTATTTTAGCCATGACCTCATACGACCTCATCTATCACATCCTTTGATGACTGATGCCTACGGCTTCTCGTACACTGAATAACAGGCGGCAGATGGATACTAAAATAAGCCCAAAATGAACATTGTCTGAGGCCACATTCACTTTTACTGACAGTGTAATGACTCCGGCAGCACCTGTCTACAGACGGTCACTTTACGCTAATGGCAGACGCGAATCTTTTTACCAGGGACAGGGTAGACAGAATAGGGTATCCTTCATTTTCACAGAGACAAGAAGACGCCAGGTATGACACAACGGCCATTTTAGCTTTACCGATGAAGAGACCAAAACTTCTGTTTTTGGCACATGCGTGATAGAGGGTACTTTTTTATGCTTTCTCGCATTCTATTTCATTAATACTTTTTATATACTTAAATTACAGAACTTCGAAATACATAAGTTTTCAATAGGCTTTTATCTACTTCACTTTAAGAGCACTGAGCCGTCATATTTTCTGTAGTGGAGGTGGACAGGACTAATAATATTGGCTATATTTCCCTCCAAAGACCTACAGGCTAACACAGGTATTGATAAATCTTCCATGAAGATTTGGAAATATATTCTAAAGAAAACCTAATAACATTTGTTAAAAAATCAGAGAAAATCACTTTTTTTCGAGATAAAACAAACACAAATAACCACAGACTACAAAAAAAAACCCTGCCCTTCATCAGTTATTAAGAAATTAACAAATTGGCAACGACCCAAGCAAGAAGATTTGGGAGAAATGAGATCGAATCCTCTTCAGGGGAAGCGCTCAAATATTAACAAAATTCCGATTGAAGACTTTGGGCAGTACCACAACCCAGCACCCATAAACCAAGCATGAAACCTTGTACGAAAATCCATTCTGTAGATTTATCCCCGTTGAGCTGCAGCTCACTACAAGCTCTAAACACCATTTATGCTCACTGCAGGAAGCCAGGGAGCGTCGTGGTAGGGGAGAATGCGCCGCTGGACTTCATAAGGAGACTAATGCAAATGCCCTTCCACCTACGGTTGCGTTCAGTATAGGGAGATTAGCTGAAACAGAAAGCCGTTTTGGCTGTTAGCTAGAAATGAGAAGAGGGAAGCAAACAGTGTTATTCCTGTTTCCTGTGGACAGAGGAAAAAGAGGAATCAAAACCCTTCATGGCAAACAATCCATAACATAAATTTTGAGAAAGAATGAATTTTCTACCATAGTCTTGGCAGGGATATTTTGGTAAATATTCTGAAGACTTGAAGACTCTCACTGATTTTTAACAAAATAAATATGGCATTTTCTGGCCACCTTCTATGTATAGTACAAAGAAGCATCAAGTTCTGGAATCATCAAAATAAATAAATAGAAGAAAATCTTATATTACTTTTCAAAATTGTCAAGAAAATCTGCCATTACATTTTTTTTTATTTCTTTCAGGAGGACAGAGAATTTATCACTAATCACCTCTGAAAACTGTTGAATAATCTTGGTGATTCGAATTGTTAAACAAATACAATGCACCTGTAACCGCCTTTTTCAAAATAGCATCATATGCTAATCTTTTTAAACCTGTCCGTCGATGAGAAATACATTATACCACGTCCATAAATGGCACGGTTATAATGAGGTGAAAGTTTAGTACCATAGTGACTAGATAGTGACTAGTTCTCTCTCTCTCTCTCTCTATTTAAACTATCAGTCTACTTCACTTGCAATTTTTCTGTTTGGTAATCCTGCTCTCGCGCTCATTCTACCTATTCTATTGGTATTTTCATTTGTTAGCCTCAGTCAAAATTTCTCCATTTGCTCACTACTACTACTACTACTACTACTACTACTCTCTCTCTCTCTCTCTCTCTCTCTCTCTCTCTCTCTATTATTCTACCTATCTACCTTTTTATGGCTTCCTTTATGCGAACTGATGTCATCTGCCATTTTTCTGTTTGATAATGACAGAACTTCTTCGCTAACAGTGCCATCATTAGAAGCAAAAGCTTTGCTTGATACGAGTGGTCAATTTTTCTATTGATTAAACCACAAACCCTACAGCTGAAGTAACTGCCTTCGCACTGGCACTGGCAGAAAACTAAAAAATTCTTTCTCTCTCTCTCTCTCGTACAACCAATACCATTATCGGTCACGAATACCAGTATCGGTAGAGCACTAAGAGCCTTACGAACAAAACAAACTTTTCAAGCAACATCAGACGAAGTTTTTTTTTTTTAAATATTGCAAACAAAGTTTGGATTCCATTTTGATGCTGATTTTCGTCCGATATTTGGGATGATTAGCCTAATAATGGCTTAGACCCAATTAGCAACTCATAATCCTAGTTTTCCTGAAGGTCACCTTTATTCCTAACACCTAGTGGTAGCTGTAGACTCTAATATTAAAAAGTCTAACCGGATCAGTTTTTAAACTCTAATATTAAAGTCTAACCGGATCAGTCTTTTAATAAGTCTGAAACACACGTCTATATAAGCCAAGGCGAATAGGCCTAGCTTTCCTGACACCTGTACACTCTAATATTAAAGTCTAACAAGAAAAGACCTCTAATAAGCCTACCACACATTTCTAAATGCACTAGGGTGAATAGGCCTAGTTTTCCTAATACCTATACACTCTAAAATTCAAGTCTAACAGGAAAACACCTCTTATAGGCCTAACAAACACTTCTACATCCACTAGGGCGAATAGGCCTAGTTTTAATGATTGCAGTACACTCTAATATTAAAAAAGTCTAACAGGAGCAGTTTTTTAATAAGTCTAAAAAACACTTCTAAGTATACTAGAGCGGCCAGGCTCAATGGGGAAATCACACTGTTATAAATAATAAAAAATTAAAATATTCTCATATCCCGATATAACTTTACTGATTCTACAGTATTTGCCTGCCCTCTTTGAGAAAAGATTAATTGATCAGTTGGTTTATATTAACCTAGCGTTACAATGTTACGGTAATCAAATGAGAAAAGCTTTATATATATATATTTATTTATTATATATATATATATATATATATATATATATATATATATATATATATATATATATATATATATATATAAACACGACTGCCAATGATATTTGACAAAACATGATCTTATAAAGAACAATAAAATCGAACCAAATCATATGATAATTCTTTTAAAAGACAATCTTATTTAAAAAAAACAATAAAAGTGAACCAAATCACACAATAATCTTTTACAAGCATCACAAAAAAAAACCAGTGTCATATTAAAAAAAAAAAGAAAAGAAAAAACAGACACACGTAGTGACAAGCTCCGCCACCTTGACGCTCCAAAGCGAGAATGAAAGTGTAGATGGTCGCGGACCCGAGCTATCGAAATTGATCAGACGGCTGCACATAATCACATATGCTAAATGCCGGGTTGGTGCTGGCTGTCTCCCCTCCTCCCCCTCCTTATGGAGGTGGAGGTGAAAATGATGGAGTGGTATGATGGAGTGGTTGGGTGTAGTAGTAGTAGTAGTAGTAGTAGTAGTGGTAGTAGTTGTTGTGTGAGGTGGACCCAAGTGTCGACGTGTTATCTCCATATTTCGCAGATCAGTGAGTGAGCTCCATGTTCAACACCCATCGGCCTAGGAGATTTTTCCAGGTTGCAGAGTCTGTGTGTGTGTGTGTGTGTGTGTGTGTGTGTGTGTGTGTGAGTGTTCAGTTTAACTCAAGCACAGAAATCGTCAGTGAACCAAATAGCAAACAAGTTTGACTTAAAAATGCAAGAATAAAAAAAAAGCAAACTCATAATCATGGAAATGTGTTTGGAGCCTTCTCAGCCCATTTGTCTTATAAAGCGTAAGTGGGACACGAGATCAGACATAACACTTCGCATTTGCATCCAAAACACTGCAATTTGCCGAGCATATGCGCGCCAGAGAACGCAACGCCTCATCATAAATCAGAAGTCTCAGAACTTTGGGACAAAACACTACTTGTTCGTCCACCGCCCCCACCCCTCTAACACCTGCCACCTTCCATTCCCCCTCACCCCTAAACACCCTCTAACACCTGTCCCCTCCTCACATACACCTGTATATCACACGTATAAGTTAAAGGGCCAGTCCTTCATTCAGTGCAGCCAATGTTATCATTTTGCATGAACTGGGAAGTTTATCAAGATTCTAAAAAAGTATTGTTTTGTAGATGCTGTCATAACCACTCAAGTAATCAACAGAGAGAGAGAGAGAGAGAGAGAGAGAGAGAGAGAGAGAGAGAGAGAGAGAAGAGAGAATCTAGTACTTTAGAAAATACTGTAAAAAATTGTATATAAATTTGTCTAGGTTCTCATGAAATCAGCAGCTACAGAGAGAGAGAGAGAGAGAGAGAGAGAGAGAGAGAGAGAGAGAGAGAGAGAGAGAGAGGGGGCGAAAAATCTAGCTTTTGTAAAACTGCAAAAACATAGCTCAAAAGTCTGTTTAGGTTCTCACGAAACCAACATCTAGAGAGAGAGAGAGAGAGAGAGAGAGAGAGAGAGAGAGAGAGAGAGAGAGGGTCGTCTACACACCCCCTCACAAGCCATAATTGAGGTAGAAAGTTCGGTAATGTTAAGGCTCGAGGTCCTTCGGCGTTCTTAAGCCTTCCCCTTTGGTCTTCTCTCTCTCTCTCTCTCTCTCTCTCTCTCTCTCTCTCAGATAGCGCGTGTGGGCAGATGGAAATAATGAGGAGATAAGGTAGGGAAAAGTGGCCCTTTTAAAACCGTCGGTGCTGGAACAAAAACGAAGGTGTGGAACTGTGTTTGTGATAAGAGTAGTGGCATTGAAAGGTGCGTATACTTTCTCCCTTGTAGAACTAGCTTTGAGGAATCTTATATGAGGGAAAATTATACGCTGTGGACTAATACCCACTGCATATAAACTGATCTAATACCCACTGCATAAAAACTGAACTATTACCCACTGAGTAAAAACTTAACTAATACCCACTGCGTAAAAACTGAATAATACCCACACCATAAAAATTGAGCTATTTCCCACTTCATAAAAACTGAACTGTTACCCACTGCATAAAAACTGAACTGTTTCCCACTGCAAAAAACTAAACTAATACCCGCTACATAAAAACTGAACTAATACCCACTGCATAAAAACTGAACTATTGCCCACTGCGTAAAACTGAACTATTACCCACTGCGTAAAAACTTAACTATTACCCACTGTGTAAAAACTGAACTATTACCCACTGCGTAAAGTTAAGTATACCTTAGTTTAACCAGACCACTGAGCTGATTAACAGTTCTCCTAGGGCTGGCCCGAAGGATTAGATTTTTACTTTTACGTGGCTAAGAACCAATTGGTTACCTAGCAACGGGACCTACAGCTTATTGTGGAATCCGAACCACATTATAGCGAGAAATGAAAAACTGAACTATTATCCACTACATAAAAACTGAACTATTACCCACTGCGTAAAAGCTTATCGTAGTGGAAGTTCTTACTAGCGGTTAAGATGGTGATGAGTTTACACACACAACGTTGTTTAAAGGGATGCTTTATGAAAACAATTTTCAAATTGTTTTCTGAGATTTTCTAAAACTAACTGATTGCTGGCACCCACAATAAATGGCAAATTATTATTAGTATATTGTTATTAACATTATTATTATAAATTTTAACTTATTATTAAATTTAACATTATTATTATTATTATTTAAGTTTAACTTATTATTATTATCATTATTATTATTGTTATTGTTTAACATAAGTCCTATGAAATAGGATGGTTGCATTATTTTAGTTAATTTTATATAGTGTTCTCAATTTTACTTACAATTATTTTCTCTTATCCATTACTACTAGACAATTACTAACCAATGTTCATGCATGCCGTCCAATATTAGCGTGGAAGAGAAAAGAATTAAAAGAAAAATTGAGAAGACTCAACATATATATTATTATTATTATTATTATTATTATTATTATTATTATTATTATTATTATTATTATTATTTACTTTCTATTCTCATAGGACTCACCCAATGTATTTATTCTAAAAATAAAATAAAATTTAAAATTGAAGCAAAATAATTTTAAAGAAGCTGGACAGCAAAGTACTTGCCACCATAAAGTAGCAGATGAAAATTAAAGGCAGACAGCACGACGTTGCAAAAAAAAAAAAAAAAACCCTTTAGTTCTATCTACAGTGTGCCACGCAAGGCATACTGTGAGTAGCAGCATACTATATATGAGCAACAATAGCAACAGGAACAGTAGCAATAGCAACAGGAAAAGCATCAATAGCAACAGGAAAAGTAGCAACAGCAACAGCATAATTGAAACAGGAACAACAAACAATAGCAACAGGAACGGAATAGCAACAGAAGCAACAAGCAATAGCAACAGAAACAGCGACAATAACAACAGGAACAGAAACAGGAACAGAACCTTAGCAACAGGAACAGCAACAATAACAACAGGAACAGCAACAATAGCAACAGGGACAGAACAATAGCAACAGGAACAACAGCAACTGCAACAGGAACACCAGCAAGCAACAGTAACACGAAAAGCAGCAACAGTAAAAGGACAGAAAATAGCAACAGGAGCAACAAGCGATAGCAATAAGAATGGCAGCAATAGCATCAGGAGCAACAAGCAATAGCAAAAAGAACAGCAGCAATAGTAACATAAACAGAACAATAGCAACAGAAACAGCGACAGCAAAAGGACAGAACAACAAGAACAGGAGCAATAAGCAATAGCAACAAGTACAGCAGCAATAGCAACAGGAACAGAACAATGGCAACAGGAGCAAAAGCAACAGCAAAAGCAGAATCGCTCCCACGGGTCCATAACTTCCTCCGATGTTTACGAGACAGCATTAAAAAAAAAAAAAACTTGGCTAATCTAACTGGCAACCACTCTGTGTAAATCAACAAACCTTCCTCTGGCAAATGTTAAGTAAACAATTACCAACCGCGCTTAAAAATTTATTGTATTGGAAGATCATACTAGCGGTTCAGATGTTGACAAGTGGTATATATAAATCAACTGTGTTTACAAAAGGGCAAGCGTTAAGTAAATAATTTTACCGCCGACATCGTATTATATCACAAGTAAAAAAAAAAAAACATACATCAGAAATCTGGTTATGGTTACGATCTCCTTTCGTTTGATTTTTTTAATGGCAGTAAAATACTTTGAAAAGTCAAGAATAAATATTCACAACCTATTTTTTTCCCCACTGGGCGGATCTGTCTGGACAAAATCTTTCTTACATCTCTTTTTACCAATTTAAAGCAAATCTTAAATAATTAAGCCTGTATTCAAGTGAAGAAATTATTACAGTGCAAATCTGCCACTAAATTCAAATTGTACTTTAATAATTTATTTATAGTTTTACCTATTTATTTATTAATTTATTAATTTAGGTTTTTATTATCGGATCTCTTCTTTCTTTATTTCCTGCTATTTTCTGTAACTTCTTTCAAATGAACACCGTATTCTATGGAAGCTTGAATTTCAAGTCAATGGCCACTGTAGGCTTGTTCATTATGAATAGAGTTTATCTTCTGACTAATAATAATAATAATAATAATAATAATAATAATAATAATAATAATAATAATAATAATAATAATAATAATAATAAACAGATGCTGCTTACTTTTTTATATTCAATAGTGTTTCATAAACAATATCGAAAAATTCTCCATGTATACTTTTTTTGCCCTGAATTCAGAAAAATAAGGAGTGAAAATAAAGAGGAAATTTTATTGTAAAAATAAAGAAGAATTTCTATTACCTTAGACATAAAATCCAAATAACAGTGTGCGTGGGAAAGCGAATTCCGAGAGACAAGCAGGCAAACACTTCCTAAGACAAACAACTGTGAATATTTCTTCTAATAAAATTCACGCCTCGCTTTCTGTTTTTAACGGCCCTGGAGCGTAAGTGCTTGCATGCATTTCTTTTTGCAATGGAACGGAATATAAACTTTAGGTCAAAGGCCAAGCGCTGGGACCTATGAGGTCATTCAGCGCTGAAAGGGAAACTGACAGTAAAAAAGGTTTTAAAGGTGTAATAAGAGAAATACCTCGCAGCTGCACTCTGAAACAGTTTCAAGGGAAGGTGCAAAATAAGATAGAATATGAATGGAGGAACAGTAAAAAGGAATGGAAGGGGCTGCAGCTAGGGACCGAAGGAATGCTGAAAAGAACCTTTAAACTATCCCCCCCCTACGAGGAGAAATTTAATTAATTAAAGAAAGGCTTCACAGTGTAACCCATTCCCTCTAATGTATTCAACCACTGTTACGAAATACTCTGCTGATTACTGATTGAGTGATGTACTTATTTTTGACAGTGATTTTCGTGAAAGGCATCATGTCCCATCAATCGATCAGCATCTAAACTGCAGGTGATTAACGTCATTTACATTTCTCTCTCTCTCTCTCTCTCACACACACACCTAGACATACAAAGATCATGCATTAATCATCCCCCTACACTACCTGTAATAAACAACATTTGCATACTTGTCTGTCTGTCTGTCTGTCTCTCTCTCTCTCTCTCTCTCTCTCTCTCTCTCTCTCTCTCTCTCACACACACACACACACACACAAACGGCCAACCTTTTGAGACTTTTCGACTTAATAGTTTGGTTAGCTTAAGTAATAATAATAATAATAATAATAATAATAATAATAATAATAATAATAATAATAATAATAATAATCTCTCCTTCTATCAAACTGCATTTTCTCTAGCAAAGGGAATCGAACATAAATCTCTGATCTCTCTCTCTCTCTCGCTCTCTCACAGAGGGCCAACCCTACATGACTTTTCGATTTAATGGTCTCGTTATTATTATTATTATTATTATTATTATTATTATTATTATTATTTTTATTATTATTATTATTATTATTATTATTATTATTATTATTATTATTCTAAGGATGAACCAGATTCATATGGAACAAGCCCACAGGGCCACTGACTGGAAATTCAAGTTTCCAAAGAAAATATAGTTCATTCGAAATAAGCAACAGAAGGTAGTGGAAAATAATAATAATAATAATAATAATAATAATAATAATAATAATAATAATAATAATAATAATAATAATCTCTTCCTCTGTCATAAAGGACTTTCCCCATCAAGGGAATCGAGCACAAAAATAAGAAACAAAGGAAAAATTATATATTGTAATTTCTCCTCCGGCCCCGCTCCCTTGCATGATGCCTCCTAAGATTGATGTCTAATCAACGCGGCTGCATCGTCATTTCTCATTTCTCTCTCTCTCTCTCTCTCTCTCTCTCTCTCTCTCTCTTTTAAGGCTTGACGGTGGGTGGGTCTTATGTAGGAGAGTCACGGTTACGGCATAATTATTAGTGAAAAATTTACTGTGCTTTTTTTTTAAGGATTTGAGAAATTTAGATGTTTAATAGCTATGCTAAGGCTACTAATAACACAAATAACCACAATGATAATAACCAACAGAACTACAATGATAAATTGGAAAAATTAATATGGTAAAAATGATGCACAAAATTACGAATGAAACTATAAAAAAAAAAAAAATCTCGGCATTCAAGAAAACGGGAAGAGTCCACAACAGAAAACGAGCACAAAGAAACGTGCTAATCGCTTTGCGGACTTGGGCTGAAATACGCATGATTGATGACACTGGGTCTGGGAGATACGACTTCACTTAGAAGAGAATAAAATTCCTTTCGTTTATCAATACTTTATCAGATGATATACCACACTTTCTTTGAACTTTTGTGTATATATATATATATATATATATATATATATATATATATATATATATATATATATATATATATATATATGACTATAATTGATCTAAGTAATGTTACGACAACATGAAACAAAAAATGTCAGATTTATTGTTGCAGTGGTTGCCTACAGTAAAACTGCAAGGCAACTTTTTCATTCAGAATAACATTCTTGCAGTGAATATGATATATCATTCACGACATAAACTATATATATATATATATATATATATATATATATATATATATATATATATATATATATATATATATGTGTGTATATATATATATATATATATATATATCAGGTTTATGTCATTAAAACCAACCATTAGATCATATTATTCATTGCAAGAATATCATTCGCAACCAAAAGTTGCTTTACAGTTTTACCATAGGCAACCACCGCAACAATAAATCTTAGTCTTTTTTTATTTCCTGTTTCCCCAAGATTTCTAAGGACCGATTACATGACTTTATACATACATTCAGATGAACCGGAAACTAGGGTCAAGAGGTCACGGGGTCAGGATGTTTTACCATTATTCACCAAACCAAATTCACGTAATCAGTTACGTAAAAGAGGCGCCATTCTTTTTCAGGAAATTGACTAAAATATCAAGATTACAAGAAATTAAGCCTGAAATGATGACGCAATATATCTGTTAATAAGCTCGAACGAAAGACAATGGCTTTATATTCAAGCCATGAGGTAGTTTCCTGTTGTTATTATTATTATTATTATTATTATTATTATTATTATTATTATTATTATTATTCAGTAGATGAACCCTATCCATATAGAACAAGCCTTCATGGGCCACTAATCTAAAACTTAAGCTTCCCAAGAATATGATGTTCACTTAAAAGAAGTTTTAAAGATAATAGGACATACAGAAAGAAGAGATCAATTATTTGAAAAGAAAAAAGCAAAACTAATAAATTAATAAATACACAAAAACATGAATGAGTGATTAAAATACATGGTGAACTGTTTTATATTCTATAATACTAATCTATTGAGAGGAAAATCTGAAAACTTCAAACTTCTTGAGGGATAAATTCAAGAGAACAGGAAGTTCACAAACGTGTTACGTGAACACAATGATCCAATAGATGACACCGCAAAAAAGTCATAACGGAAGACGCCCTCCACCAATTACCAAAAACTCTTTCCACAATCGCTTGACCTGAGACGAAGTTGACCTCATCTAAGATGCGACGTTCGACAAACAAAGTTTTTATTTTTTTTTAACATACACTGGGGAAAATAAAACACTGGGGTATAAATCCTGACCAGTTTCGCCTTAAGTTTTCTAAGACATTTTCAAGGGGTCTGATGTATACCGGAGGGAATTTACAATGTGTCTATATGTATGTATATACACACACACACACATATATATGTGTGTGTGTGTGCGCGCGCGCCGCTGTGTGTTTGTTAAAACCACTATGGGTTTCTCCTAGTTATGGGATAATTACTTTGGCCGTCTTGAGATAAGATAAACTGATTAGCTAAGGAAACAATGCTTGGGCACGGAAATCAGGAAGTCTTCCCCCATAAGTCTATCAACCTAAGTTACAAAAAAGGATTACATATCATAAAAGTTTCCTATTGCAGTTAGTAAGAAAATCGCCGAGGGTACTTTGAAACCGCTGCCCTGCTTTGCTTGGAAGCGTCTTCTGAAGTTTTGCAGGAACTTCTCTTCTCACGAGTAAAAGCAAAGAGATTCCGGAAGAACTCTCCGCTGGGAGTCTGTAAACATATCCCAAACCATGATGGTCCCAAACAACAGCTAGAGGAACCCAGAGGAGACCAACGTGGGAAAGGAGGCATTTACATGACTCAGAGACGTCCCGTG
>NC_089745.1:39730489-39747989 GCF_040412425.1 Macrobrachium rosenbergii
CCGAGGTAGCGTGAATTTGATATTAAGCGACATTTGTAGCTTCATGAATGTGTGTATATGTATATGCATATACATAAACATATATATAAATATGTATATGTATATATACGTATTTATATGTTTCATAACGTTTCCATAAAATATTTTTGTCGTTTTTTTTATTGGGGAATATGTAATTTCTTCTCATGGGTTTGCGTGTGTATGTATGTATATTCATCTACGTACAAACACATACACACACCACACATACATACATACATATGTTTTATATATATATATATATATATATATATATATATATATATATATATATATATATATATATATATATATATTTTATATATATACATACATACATGACATGACGGAGCAGTAGGACGCATATCTATAATACGCCAATCTTCTTCCAAGCAACTTCGCTCATTACTAGAAATATAACTTCTAGACAGGAACTCCAATTAAGTCCTAATGTTATTAATGTTTTGTTGTGGTTCTTACGGTTGCATATTCACCGTTGTAGTTCGGCTAACTTAAGAAGGGACTCTCAATCTCTTACTCAAACCCCGGTCAGCAGGAACAAGCTTTAGTGGGATGACGAAGCCCAAATTTTACGACGGAAACTCAGGTATGCGTAAGATGACCAAGTAGCCATTCAGAAGCTCTTTGAAGTTACCGACCGGAGACCGTACCTTTACACCTTACATGTCACGCGTCAAGTTTAGGCTTTATTGAAGCTTTTCTTTCCTTCCTTCTCGATTTACCTGACGGTTCAGAGAGTGCAGGAACCTCAAAGTGTACAGAATCATGTGACTCTGGTATTCCAGTATTATAGCCTTGATATGAGAGAGAGAGAGAGAGAGAGAGAGAGAGAGAGAGAGAGAGAGAGAGAGAGAGAGAGAGAGAGAGAGAGAGAGAGAGAGCAAATACTAAAATATTAAAAGCATATATCAAGACTTTGCAATTTCTTAATTTGATCTCTCAAAATAAATAAATGTAGAGAGAGAGAGAGAGAGAGAGAGAGAGAGAGTCATATTAAGACTTTGCAACTTCCTAATTTGATCTCTCTAAATAAATAAATGTAGAGAGAGAGAGAGAGAGAGAGAGAGAGTACCACTATATTGTCACTAGTTTCTTTCAAATTCCAGTAATAAAATCAATAATTAATAAAATAATTTCTTCACTTCCAGCCACTTGTTGTCAAATCTTTTGAGATGAAGACTACAGTCTGTTTTCAATATAAACAGTATTTTGGAAACTCGAAACGAATTTACGGCAAAGTGAGAACTATCACAAACAATATTTTTGCATTTGTTATTCGTTATTTCTTTAGCGTTGTTTAAAAATAAAATAATTACAACAGAGGACGTAAAGAAGACGCTAAGGATGACAAATTCACCTCCGCATGGGCTGACACGCTCACGCCTTCAAACAAGTTTTATAACCAGCAATAAATGCAGATAGTTCTAACCGTCATTTGGAATAAAGCTTTGCATCATGATATTAAAAGTACATAAAGACTTTATATTTTATAGATATATATATATATATATATATATATATATATATATATATGTTGTATATATATATATATGTATATATATACTGTATATATATATAAATATATACAGTATATATGTATATATATAGATATATACATATATATGTATATATATTACTGTATGTATGTATGTATATGTATATATGTGTATGTATGTATATGGATATACATATATATAATATATATATGTACATATATGTATGTGTATAAGTATATATATATATATATATATATATATATATATATATATATATATATATAAATATATATACATATATACATCCCACAACATGAAAAGTAATCATAATGTTAAAAGCAAAATTTGAAACTTTTACCTCCTTAATTTTATCTCTCAAAATAAATACCTGTAGATTTATAAAGCCATGCTGAATAGATGTATATTCCTTTAGTAATAAATATTAGGGACAAATTAGCCGTAGCTGTGCCCTCAACAACTAGTACCCAACTTTAATTAGTGAAAATTGAGCTTTCAACCGTCTCCGCCCAACGTTAACAGCTGTATTATATCAACTCCCCAGAACACGGCGAAAACAGCTAAATATTTTATCTTTTTTAGGCATGCAAAGGCGTTGAATATAATCTAATACAGGAGGACATTTGCTAGTCAAAATTTAAATAGTAAAAAAACTGACCTAACTTGTAATATCATTACTGAAATTCTAAATAACTTTTCAGCTAGTTGAAATAGGTCTTCTGAAAACTCAAAGTTTTAAGGGGCAAATTACTCTCTCTCTCTCTCTTCACACACCTGATCTTTGTGAAGGTGTACCTTGAATTGATATTGTTTCCATCAATCTCTCTCTCCTCTCTCTCTCACCTGATCTTTCTGAAGGTGTATCTTGCATTGTTTTAGCTTCCATCTCTCTCTCTCTCTCTCTCTCTCTCTCTCTCTCTCTCTCTCTCTCTCACTCGTTTTGGTCGAGTGGACACCTGGGCAGCAGTCTACCTGGCGAATTTACCTTACAACGTCTTGTTTCATCGCATTTACCGAGGCTCGAAGACGTTAATGAGTGGTCTAATAGCTGACGCCACCGAACATTGAGGGCGTTGCTGCTGTAACTTACGAGCTGCGGATGAATGATTCTTGATGATGAATATTGAGAGAAATTCTCGACGATGAATACTGAGAGAAATTCTTGATGATTATGAATACTGAGAGAAATCCTCGATGATGAATATTAAGAGAAATTCTCGATGATGAATATTAAGAGAAATTCTTGATGATGAATACTGAGAGAAATTTTGATAATGAATACTGAGAAATTCTTGATAGTGATAAATACTGAGGGAAATTCTTGATGATGAATACTGAAACAAATTCTTGATGATCAATACTGATATAAATTTTTGCTGATGAATACTGAGATAAATTCTTGATAATGAATACTGAGGGAAATTCTTGATGATGATGAATATTGAGAGAAATTCTTGATTAAGCCTTTTTTTATTCAGTCTTGAAACGGCGCTGGCAAGACCAAGGTTATTTCACTCAGGATTTGGTCGTTGTGACGAATATCTGATGTGACGGGTAAAGAATTGGGATGGAACTATGAAACGGAGTTAGTGGGGTGTAGAAAATACAATGGCTAATTATCAGTATTATGAGATTTGATCTATAAGGAAATGCCGTCACTCATTTCCTGCTAATACTGATAATATGGGTTGGTAGTTTAATGATGCGAATATACTAGAAAACCTCTCTCTCTCTCGGCCCCGACGAGTGATATTAATACCTAGGTTTGTAGCGCAATGATAGAGAGAGAGAGAGAGAGAGAGAGAGAGAGAGAGAGAGAGAGAGAGAGAAATCTGTCAAACAAATTGCCAGGTATGAGTCTGTACGGTAACTTTTGCATTATGTAGAAAAAAAAATGAAATTCCAGGCAAATAATACGTCAGACTATACTGTAATTATGGGATTTTGTAATAATACACTTTCAGCAATATAGGTGACCAATCGACAGCACTAGGCGAATTGCCTATTCAACAAAGATCGTTGTCAAGACCTGGATTTTAACGTATAAAGTGTTTCCTACGGGCTAAGTAAAGCAACACCCCGGGTGTGGGCATAAGGCCAACTTTACGCAACAACACACTGCTTAATATCAAACCAGACCGGGAAACTATTAATACTCGAAAAGATTTCATTTTAGTTTGACTTACGAATGTCTGACTTAATATTTGACTTATGAATGTTTGACTTTCGGATGTTTGACTGCGAATGTTTGAATTATGAATGTCTGACTTATGAATATTTGACTTACGAATGTTTGACTTATAAATGTTTGACTTACGAATATTTGACTTTTGAATATTCGACTCATGAATATTTAACTTATGAATACCTGACTAATAAATGTATGAATTATGAATATTTGACTAATGAATGTGTGACTTGTGAATATTTGACCTACGAATGTTTTCCATGAATATCTGACTTATGAATATTTGACTTACGACGAATGTCTGGAACCGCAATTTTTCTCTCTCTATATGTGTGTGCGTGTATAAGAATTTATGGATGAAAAACTAGACATATAAATAAATGCTGGCATAACGATTAGGTTCCTATCAGGCCATTTGCATTTGTAAGTTATAACGAGGGATAATATCCGTGAATTATTCGTCTTTAAATTAAGAGCTGACTGAAGCAATTTATATACTTGTCTTCTTGGCCCTATAAAACCGGCAGTGTCATAAATTTTAAGGAGCTAAAGAATAAAATAGAATTTATGACTATAAATTATAAAGCATTGTTCGAACTGGAAAAATGATACGTATGTAAAGCTTATCACTAAAAACACACTCATTCTTATTGCACGACAAGGATATATATTTAGAAATATAAATCAAAACGTGTTCAAATTACAACCTTCGTATAATTCAGTAACGTGACTTTTCATTTTAGTCAACTAATAATTTAACAAATTATTCAAGAAAAAAAACGAATGATTTAAGTAAAATATCATTCTGATTTCATTACCTTTAAAGTAATATGTCAAATCGATAAATTATTGCATTCTTTCACCTTTATTTCTTCATGTTATCAATCCCGACTTCTTATGGATATAGACAGCGGGACAATTATTCTGAAACACACCTTTCCAAAAAGACCAATATATTATTTCTGTTTTCCATAAACGTTTTCTCAACCAAGAAGAAAAAAATATTTATTTGAACGTTGTTTTCTATCAGAGTTGTGTAGCACTGTGCCTAAGTTACGCAGCTTTCACCTTTTCCTAAATAAGGAACAGGAAAGTCACAGAGCCTATTAATCTTCGTTTATTTTGTTTGTTGTAAACATTTATGCATGTTTTAGGCACTGCTTCACATCAGTTCGCGCTAACGATATGGAAATATATTTCGCAAACAATATAAACCAGAAGGAAATCTAATAGTAATTAACATAAAATATGCTACGGATTTCAAACTCAACTTTTACCATTCTATGACGTCATTACTGAGAGAGAGAGAGAGAGAGAGAGAGAGAGAGAGAGAGAGAGAGAGAGAGAGAGAGAGAGAGAGATCGCTTTGTAAGGTCATGGCAATTTTATACAGATATTCCAAATGAAAATGAGAACTTACATTTGAGTTGCACAGATACTTCATACAGAGAGAGAGAGAGAGAGAGAGAGAGAGAGAGAGAGAGAGAGAGATCGCTTTGTAGGTTCAAGGAAATTTTATAAAGATATACCAATCGAAAATGAGAACTTACAGGTTGAGTTTCACAGAAACTTCATGCTAGTAGAGAGAGAGAGAGAGAGAGAGAGAGAGAGAGAGAGAGAGAGAGAGAGAGAGAGAGAGAGAGAGAGAGAGAGAGGCGTCAAACAATACCAGTAACTTCGTCAGTGAAGCAGCACTTCATTTACAATTCCCTTCCGTTTCTCCGTCAATTTCCATACATTACCATTCTTCCCTTTCCATCTAATGGCGGACAAAACCTCATTTCCATGTGAGACGCGATTCTTGCAACACACCAGTTGCAAGTTAAAGGATTCCAGTGCATTTCGAGCGTGTGGTATTAGGCACGCACTCACACGAACCGTGCGTGCGCACACAATTCTAATTGCGCGTATGGTTGTACACTTGAAAACATAACTTGGCACTCAAAACCAGCCTCAGATACGATTTAAAAGCCACCATTAAAAAAAATAAATTCTTTATTTCTTACTGATATCATAAACATCCCCACTTGCAATTACTCCTAAGTCTTTCGAATTCGGGATTTAAATTTTCTGCGCATAACATAGCGACTCCCGTTGTTTGCAATTATCAATTCAACAGTTATCCCGGAGTAGTTATATGAATTATCATTTGAATCTAAAGGACGCTTAACAATTGGATACGAAGAGGCTTTATATCAGCAAAAATCATCACGTCAAACATTTAATTCATGAAGACTGGCCAGTGTAGTATCTTCTCGACGTATCTGTGAGTTCAGTGCATATATATGAGAACTTTAATAACTGAACTTTCAAAACCAACTGTAAATCATATTGTAAATCAATTGTAAATATATATATATATATATATATATATATATATATATATATATATATATATATATATATATATATATATATATAGTCACATTGCGTAAACTCTCCTGGTGAATATAAATTTCAGGAAGTCAAATCAATTTTCTTTCTCCATTACATTAAAAATAAAAAATACTGCAGGCCTTCGCAACACTGAAAACTCTTAAAGTCTAATATTGAAATTTCACTACCGAGTCGTCTCTTTAAACGGGTACAGTTGCAATGGCGTATTACTGCGCAACAAGAAACTTTTAGAGCCCCCAATTAGCTCCTTGGGGGAGTCACGACTTCATCAAATACTGTTTAGCTTAATGGCCACGTTGAGAGAGACAGAGCACGAGGGCGCTCATATCCTTTCCTGCCTGCAGAGGAGTCTATTACACCAGCCGAGGCTTGTTTGGGGAGTTGGAGGAATGTGAGAAGGGGGTAGGGAATGGGATTTAATAAATTAGAGAGGAAAGGGTCCTTTTCATTTAAATGAACATGGCGGGGTTACGACGCTCATAATCGTATGTTACAGCTGCATCTCACTTTTGGCTTGAATAATAAGCGATTTATTCATTTTCCACGATCCTGTCTGACCCCCAAGCATCTGTTATTAAGTCATGCATCAGTAAGATTCTCTTTCCTAAAAAAAAAACCTCACCATCTTCATCTAGAAATGAAAATAAAAAGATCACAGTCTTACGACTCCAAGGCAGCGCTGCAGCAATTCAATTAGATGCCCTGTAATTCAATTACCGCTGCAAATTGTATGTCTTACTACGCTTAACTGAGCGTGAAATGACCATTTAAGAAATGCAGGGCATAAGGGAGGTTGAAGAGTATATAAACCTCGGAGGGAAAAAACTGCAGCAGTGGAAACTGTCTGGACTCGAAGTGAGCATGTGCGGTTCAGTTCCAGAACTCTGGTTAATACCCTTTTTAAAACAAACACTGGTAATCCCCCTTTTAAAACAAACACTGGTAATTCTCCTTTTAAAACAAACACTGGCAATTTCCTTTTCAAAACAAAGCACAGATAATCCCCTTTTTAAAATAAATACTGTACTCTCTTTTTTAAAACAAACACTGGTAATCCCCTCTTCAAAACAAACACTGGTAGTTTCCTTTTAAAAACAAACAATGGTAACTTCTTTTTAAAACAAACACTAGTAATCCCCTTTTTGAAACAAACACTGGTAATCTTTTTAAAAAAACACTGGTAATTTCTTTTAAAAACAAACACAAAAACTGGTTATCCCCTTTTTATAACAAACACTGGTAATACCCTTTTTAAAACAAACATTGGTAATCCCCTTTTTGAAACAAACACAAGAAATCCCCTTTTTGAAGGAAAACTGGAAACCCCTTTAAAAAACACTGTTAATCCCTTATCAAAACAGTCTGGTAATCCCCTTTTCAAAACACTGGTAATCTCCTTTTCAAAACAAACACTGGTAATCCTGTTTTTTAAACAAACACTGGTAATCTCCTTTTTAAAACAAACACTGGTAATCTCCTTTTTAAAAGAAACACTGGTAATACCATTTTTTGTAACAAACATTGGCAATACCCTTTTAAAAAGAACACGGGTAATCCCGTTTAAAAAAACACTGGTTAATCACTTTTTTGAAAAGAACACTGGTAGTCGCCTTTGTGTAACAAACACTGGTAATCCCATTTTTAAAACAAACACTGGCAATCTCCTTTCAAAACACAAACTGGTAATCCCCATTTTAAAACAAACACTAGTAATCCCTTTTTAAAACAAACACCGGTAATCCTCTTTTTATAGCAAACACTGGTAATTTCATTTCAAAACACACACTGGTAATCCCCTTTAAAAACAAACTATGGTAATCCCCTTTCAAAACTAACACCGGAAATCCCCTTTTTAAAACAAACACTGGTAATCCCCTTTTTAAAACAAATACTGGTAACTCGCTTTTTAAAACACAATGGTAATACTCTTTTAAAACAAACACTGGTAATTCCCTTTTTAAAACAACACCAGAAATCCTTTTTTTAAAACAATGGTAATCCCCTTCGTAAAACAAACACAAGAAATCCCCATTTTAAAAGAAACACAAGAAATCACATTTTTAAAACAAACTCTGGTAATACCCTTTTTAAAACACGAATCGTCTAATGTCTTGCGTTTGCAATAGCAAGCAAATCGCATTAAATTATTTATTGCTTCTGACTAGACAAAACTCCTTATTGCAGATGTAACAACTTTCTAATATGTTCTCTTCTGTGGATTTCAGTAAGATAAATAAAAATTGCAACAGCACTGGACTTTTAGGAGACGAATTTTATTGTTTTTAAACTGATTGTTCTGCGTCACACACCTTTCATCTCATGAGGTGCTGAATTTGTGGTCCAAGATTTTTTACCCTCTAATTCCCAAAAACCGTATAATAGGAACAGGTACTGGTATCTATAATGAAATTACCTAGCAGGGTAAACCACAGAGAAATATCATGGAAACATGTAAATCCATAACTGGAAAAATCTATGTACAATGTTCTAATTTTTTTTTTAAATACATCGCAATTATAAATAAGTAAAAAATGCGTCGAAGTTTCTTCGGCGCAATCGAGTTTTCTGTACAGCCACTACAGCGTACAATCAAGGCCACCGAAAATGGATCTATCTTTCGGTGGTCTCGGTAAAGTGCTGTATGAGCCGCGACCCATAAAACTTAACCACGGCCCGGTAGTGGCCTATCCTATATCGTTGCCAGAAGTACGATTATGGCTAACTTTAACCTTAAAAACATAAAAAACAAATAATTTGATATGTTTGATGATTGGAGGGTGGATGATCGACATGTCCATTTGAAGCCCTCTAGCCTTACTAGTTTTTAAGATCTGAGGGCGGACAGAAAAAGTGCGAACAGAAAAAAGTGCGGACGGACAGACAAAGCCGGCCCAATATTTTTCTTTTACAGAAAACTGAAAAAGAACAGATTAAACGAAATAACTAAAATCATAACCGAATCTATTTTTTATACATCAAGAGCTCCTTTTTAGGAGAAATCTCTTTTAAAACTTAGTAACTGCTGATATATATTCTCTTAATTACTTTTTATAGTTTACACAATCCTTAAACTAAGAGACAAAAATCTGATCTGATTCAATAATTTATTCGATTTCATCTCATATTTCTATATGCGTAAGAGATATAATTTATTCATTTCCAGTCTCGATAATATTTTCCCCTTTTTCATTTCCAATCGGTACTCGTATACATCGATTTCTTTATAACCTTAAGGAAATGCGTTTCAAAATCAGTCGTGTTTTCTGTTGGTGTCAAATTAAGAGAAATGCCATTAACGGCCAAGTTAAATTACCACAGTTTGTTAACTAAATCTCTTATTGTTAAAAACTTCACTTTTCAAAAGAAAACTGTAATCGATGCTGGTATAAAACGATTTCTTATAGACTCCAGAAACGCATTAAAACCTTTACCGTGTTTTCTGCTAATGGCAAATTAAAAGCAATATCATTAACGACCACATTCAAGTTCCCAAACGCCATTAAATGAATCTCTGATCATTAAAAACTTCATTTTTCGAAAGACCAAAAGCCAAACACTGTGGAGATAAGCTCTGTAAATCAGCAAATTCGTCTTGAGACTAACAAGGTGGCTATTGTGGTAAACCACTCACCTCAAACAACGGTTTCCGGTTGCATGTTGAGGCTTCGAACTAGCGAGATAGGCAGGTAGGTAATGCCCAGGAAATGAAGGGCATGGGAGGGCAGACAAGTGATAGGAAGGTACACGAGAGAGAGAGAGAGAGGAGAGAGAGAGAGAGAGAGAGAGAGAGAGAGAGAGAGAGAGAGAGAGAGAGTAATGAGTTTAAGTGCCCATTATGAGAAAGTCTTTCTGAATTCAATACAGTGAGATCGTTCTAAACTGGTATTGTTGTGGAGATAGTGTGAGTATTACCCATCAATGCCTTACTCTTCGCGGCTGGAAAAACACTGGCTGAAAGACCATTAAAAAAATACGTCAGGAAACCACTGCCATGCATACAAGGGTCTTAAGAGGCTTACAGTAGATAAACAAGAGAGTCTTAATGCCCCAGCCTCCAATTTTAGTATAACTCAGATTTCAAACTGACTGAAACTCCATGGAAATTTTCAGAAAACTACCTTCAACATTGCAAGGGGCTTCAAAGGTCTATAATATACGAATATAAGAAAGGACCAACCTCCCAATCTTCAATTTTTACTGTAACTAAGATCTCATGTCTCCCAAAAGGACACTTTCTCCCTCTCAGTATTTCTCCAACAAAGTCTGTGGTTGTCAGTACTGCATCTTGTAATTACGGAAGGACGCCAACTATCTCCAGTGTCCAATGCTCTAATCATACGGTCTGTCTCATAAATTTACTCTTGAACCAAGCGGGAGAGAAAGTTCAGAGGCTGAAGAAAGAAGGGTATTAACCAATCCCCTATCTTCTAATATTTTTTTTAGTGGGGGAGTGCTTGACTCCACACATATGGGGACCTGGTGTCACACACTTACACCAAAGCACGACACCACTTTCATCTTGCATCCATGGTCTGACGTCGTACTGTTGTTGCACAGCCTCCAGGCACGTCAAGACGCCCACTAAAATAAATTAATCAAATCCTCAAGAACAACACTTAAAAAAATTCCAGTGTAATCTGCCACACGTGGCAATAAAAGCTAACCCGTAAAGACATAAAACCTTAGAGGAGAGACCATTTCGAAAGTCTAATTGTCTAATTTAATGGAGAAACCTGGACTGCAGCATTTGGTAACGACGGTTTGCGCAGTATTACCAGAAAGGCGAAACTTCATTTCGACAGAAACGTCGAGAGGAATTTCTCACGCGTAATCAATGTAACTTTGTGTTAAACATCCAAAAGACCTTAGCATTACACATTTATGGCCGTGAGAGGCACATAAACCTACATACAATAACGTAATGTCCAGGAATGAGGCAAATGCTTGACGCCTCATGCGTCAGACATTTCACTTCAATTCTCATGGCGAACGCAAGAGGAAGGTGCCGTGGGGGGACCCTCATCTGTGCCCCACCCCTCACTGGGGTCTCGTTCTCTCGCGGTGCGAGCGATTAATTGTGAAAACTGTCCACTCCTTTTTTTTATATTTTTTTATGGACAACGTTCCCACGCTTTTGCTAGCCAAATTACCCTGAATTATATAGCCTCGCCAAGCCTGTCCGCTCATTTTCTAAACAGCTGATTTCAAAAATGTTCCCATAATAAAAGACATGCTTTCACTTCTGTTCCCCGACCTAGTGGTGACGTTGATTATACTAAACACGTATGGGATACGATTTAGGTGTTAACTGTTGACCACAAACTGTTATTCAGTCACTGGGACTTGAATGGCAAATAGTGTCGATTGCGAGAAATAACGGTTAGGCAAAGAGGCCTTTTTTAAATAATGTTATATAATTTTGTAGCAGAATTTATCAACGGAAATAACTGTCAGAGGAAAGATAAAACACGTATATATACCTCTCTTTATAGTGAGAAAAGAAAGCATGGTTGGTTGATTTCTTAAAATTTGGCTATAAAGCCAAGAACTGTAGTTTCAGCCATTCTGCGCTCAAGATAATGAAAAGAGGGATTTGGAGTGGTTGGGCAGCAAGAGGGGAAAAAATAGAAAGAAAAAGTCAAACGCTTAAAAAAAGTGGGTGCGCCAAGGGGCCTAAGTTACACTGCCAACAACCTTCACTAATGCCTACTGTGCGCCACGTGAGGTGCGCTGATGGCACTACTCCCTTACAGGGAAAGAAAACATCGTGTTGAATTTTTATGATGGGTAATTATAAACATAGTACTTCGGTTTATAATACAAATTCGAAATATAAAGAATTTCTGTTGACATATGCCTTATTACAGTCAATCCAAGTTTAACGTTATTTAACTTGAGTGAAAATAAAACTGAAAAATTATTTGTTCAGAAACTGTACTTGCTGAAAAAAAAAAAGTTAAGCTCATTTAACTGGTCAACTCCAATTAATGCTCTTGCACAGAAAAAGAAAAAAAAAATTTGGGTGCGACATTTGACGTGAGATACCACGAGTCTCGATATCATATTAAGACAACTGGCAATGCTGTAGTATGCTTCTAAAAAGATTCTGGGGCAATAAGGAGAGAATTATTTCCATTTTGAGAAAGTATTTGCTGAGAGAAGGCGAATTATATTTATATCCTAATCACTTATAGTTTATAAGTAAAAGAATTTTATGACTTTAATTAGTGGAAGCATTTATAACTATGTAAGAACGTTTAGTGATGGCAAACTGTTGTTGTTTATACGCCAAGTTAATAAAAGCCAATCAATAAGCCAACCAGTCGGTGTTTCCTGCTGTGCGTCGGCAGTGGAATAAAACTAAAGATAGCCAAGATGATGACAAAAATGAAAATACAAATAAATATTTGGTGTGAAAACAGAGCTCAGGTTTCATAGTGTTAAGCAAAGCTCTGATGACTTACTTAGCTCATTACTTATATTTGTTTGTTCTTGCAGTTCATTACTTATGTGTATTTACTTGTTTGTTATTGGCACTCCTGATAAAATAGGAGTGACTGGTAAAATATAAATATTACTTCCAGTAGAGTCTGATTCGTCAGAAAGAATACGGTTTGCACTATCATTATTGGTTCAGATGTCAAACACAGACGTTTTACCAGTAACAGTCTCTCTTTCAACCCTTCAAACAGAATGAAACAGGAATTTCAGCCATAAAAGCTTCTATTCCGGGGTTTCTCTGGTTAAATATTAGGCCCATTGGAATTGGCGGTGTTTACGAAACTCTCTTCTTTTCAGTCCTTAAACACCCCTGATCCTCTCAATCTGCCCGTAAAACCCTTTGTTACCTACATGTGTTTCCCTTCGTAATCTCCAAGTGTCACCCTTTCTTATCTCCAAATGCTTCCCATTCGTAATCTCCAAGTGCTCCCTTTCGTAATCTCCAAAATGTCTCCCTTTGAAAGCTCCAAATGTCTCCCTTTGTAATCTCCAAGTGTCTCCGTTTGTAATCTCCCGTTTGTAATCTCCAAGTATTTCCCCATCGTAATCTCCAAACATCTCCAGTTGTCTCCCTTCGTAATCTCCAAGTATTTCCATTCGTACTTCGTAATCTTCAAATATTACCCTTTGTAGTCTCCATGTCTCCCCTTTCGTAATCTCCGAGTATTGCCCTTTCTTTCTTTCTTTCTTTCTTGAAATCTTCAGCTGAAAACTCTTGTAGACAGTCAACAGAGACAGTATAAAACCAAGAGCGCTGCAAAGGGAAATAAGCCTGCAAAAAGACAATTTATGGGATAATGTGATAAATAAATAAATATGAGGGAATAGAAAATAAAACTGATAAACCTGATATTCAGGAGACGCCAGCAGCAGCAGAGAGCAGAAATGAATTTGCTCATTGCATAAATATTTGGAGATCAGAAGACTCCACAACTGCGCTACGCTCACTATTCCACACTGTAGTTGTAGACAAGATAAAACTCCTTACTAAGTATACCTTAGTTTAACCAGACCACTGAGCTGATAAACAGCTCTCCTAGGGCTGGCCCGAAGGATTAGACTTATTTTACGTGGCTAAGAACCAATTGGTTGCCTAGCAACGGGACCTACAGTTTATTGTGGAATCCGAACCACATTATACCGAGAAATGAATTTCTATCACCAGAAATAAATTCCTCTAATTCTTCAATGGCCGGCCAGAGAATCGAACGCGGGGCCAGCACAGTGATACCGAGAACGATATCGACCCCTCCAACGAGGAACTTTGAGAAAAACTCCTTACTGATTTCTATTTCCTCGTATTTATTTATTTATTTATTTATTTATTTATTACCTTTTCCTATAACTTATATATCTCTGAAAGCTGATTTTCCTTTGGAGCCATCTTGGGTTTATGGTCGGTTGACTGTCCATAAGGATTTTCAGCTGAAGGTTATTAGAGCGAGAAAGAAAACTCTTCTCAACAGCAACATTGCTTTGCCTCCCAACTGTTCCTCCCAGACTTTTTCCCGACCGTTGGCTCGCCCGAAAGAGTCAGACAGAGAGACATTTTCCCACGAAAACAGTTCCCACAATTATTTCGTTTCGGGGCGCATAATCCCACTTTTAAACGGGACTTCCGGATGTGAGGTTTCGTGTTCAATACGTGCGCGTTTATCCGGCTTTCGGATAATGGAAACAGTGTGTGACGTGGAACAGTTTGCTTGGTGCCGTTGGGGAATCTTCTGATCTTCAGTATTGAAGCGAGGAGCAAATTCATTCCTGCTCTCTGCTGCTGACGTCTCCTGGACTCGGGTGCATCACTTTTATTTGCTATTCCCTCACATTTACTTGGGTTTATAGTCTGCTGACTTCGCCCATGAGAGTTTTCAGCTAGAGATTTTGAGAAAGACAGGATATAATCGCTCAATACCAGATTCCACGAATATAAATGAGCAAGTTCAACTTTAACGAAATATAACCAGATTATAAATAAAAACGACCTGATATTAACTTATAGAGAAGAAACCTCACATCCACTACAGCTTATAATTAAGACCTCTTCACTTTTAACATTTAGCCTTTCTCACTGTTACTCGGCCACTCTTTCCCCCCTGATAATCAGATTGCCTATCCAATCAGAAACGTCCAGTGAAGCCATTGTTGGCCCAACTGGAAGAAGAAGAAGAAGAAAAAAAAAAGGATTTGGCCATTTTCCCGAGTAAACAGATCGCGGGAACAAGAGAATCGCCTAATAAAAAAAATTAGCACAGAATTGTTTAGGAAGAGCGCCTCGCGTTGGGAACGAGTTTAATTTTATCTGCTCAGACACTAATCTAAAAAGTCTCTTTCTGTCTGACCCTTTCTCTTGCTGATTAGCATCTGGCTCTCTCAGACACTCGGGGATAACATTATCACCTTCGAGAACCTGTTCTCTCTCTCTCTCCCTCTCTCTCTCTCTACTTTAGCTTCACACTAAGAGCGATCGCTACTTACGAGCTTCCCGGAGAGACAGAGGAGTGGGTGTTACCTCAGCGCTGTCAGATTCGTTTAGCCTCAGAAGTTTTGCTTTTTGCTTATCGGGGTATCTGTACTCCATTGCCCTATTCAAATTAAGGCAAATACAAAGAGAGAGGAGGGAACATGACACTGTATAAGTACAATATCTACATTATTTAAATATAAATATTAAGGGGGAAATCCTGGAAGGATTATTTAATTTAGTTTTATAAATACGCGTCATAATCGTAATGTTCAATGGTACGATTTCAAGCATTAACTCATATTTATCCCCAAAAAATCACATGAACTTCAAAACATAACCTTTTATAACTCCACAAACACGCATTAAACAAACCCAACACCAAAATCACAACACCTCACGAAAACAAAATACAAATAAAAGAACTTAAAAAAATAACAAATCAATGCAAAAATCTTGGGGTACTCACGTTGTCCGTTGAGTTGACTTTGGCTCCGGCCAGCAGAAGAGCAGCCACGGCGTTCGGCTGATGCCGGATACACGCCCAGTGGAGGGGCGACCGTCCGCACTGAAGGGCGCCACACCCACGCAGCAGAAGGAGGAGGAGCGGAAGAGGGAGAGAGGGCGAAGGATACAAGACGGAGGACAATGCGAGGAAGCCAGCCAGGCATGCAAAAAGAGACAAGGGAAGAATTAGGTCGAGGATAGAAAACGGAAGACGAGGCACAGAGAAAATTATTGAAAACAGAAAATGGGAAAAAGGGGTTATTATTGATGAAAATTGAAAAAAGAAAAAAAGTTGATATTCATTTAAAACGTAAGTATGAAATTTAAGTTCATTTACACAAGAAGTGTCGAAATGAAGAACAAGAAGTGAAAAGTAAAGTAATGACATGTTACAGGATTGGTCGATATCAGTAAAAGTAAATAATAAAAATGGTGGTAAACGACGAGAAACAAAGGAAAATATATCACAGTCGACACATGTCAAAAGAAGATAAAGTGAAAATAATGGATAAGAAATGACGAAAAATCAAAGGATGCGATTAATCCAGAAAGGCGGTATCATGGAAAAAAGTAACATAAAAGTATCGTAAAAAAGTAGCGAAAAAGTACCGTAGTCATACACAATGAAAGTTAATAAGCGGTCACACAGACAATTTTTTCAATAATTGAAAAAAAGAGGTTATTCACACGAACGTCAAGTAACGGAAACGTCAGCGATTGGATGACACCATTAAAATATATTGAAAATAAACGAATTTGAAGAACACCATAAAAAATGTGAACGTGAATGATAACAGAACCAAAAAGATTTGGACCAGAGACACAAAGCAAAATGAAGCCGAATATATTAAAAATAAACGAATTGCAAGAACACCATAAAAATAATATGAAAATAACCGAATTTAGAGAACCATAAAAATAATATGAAAGTGAATGTACAAAAGAACCAGAAAGATTTGGAACAGAGACAAAATGAGCAAAATGAAGCCCAAAATTTTGCAGTTAAGAAATTAGACGAATTACCATAAACAGGAAAGCACGCCCAGCCCACATTATAAAACAAGGCGGAGTTGTATTTTGGGAGGAATGTCAGTCAGTAGCGTGGGTTAAACGGTAAAAAGAATTCCAAAAAATAAATAAATAGACAAAAAAACCCACGGTCATAGTTTCAGTTGAAAGTTTCCCAAAAGAGAAGATGAAGTTCATTTTTATAATAGAATAAATTTGACGGAGAAATATGATACACAAGTTAAGCGGTAGACATAAAATGCAAATATGAATTTAAGCGAAGCAGAAGAGTTAATGGTTTTGTCGAAAAGTTTTTTTTAGAAATAAAAATGTGTGTTGAAGGACGATAATCAATTTTGAAAGCAAAACATCCAAAAGAAAAATAAATAAAATCACAGATAAACCAAAGGTTAAAAAGAAGAATAATAATGAAAATACATAAGAAATGTAAGAAAATGAGAAAAATACAGAAAATCATAGATAAACCAAAGGTAAAAAAGAAGAATAATAAAAATACATAAGCAATGTAAGAAAATAAAAAAAGAAGGGTCATTTTTGACAAGAAGCAACGCCAATGCAAAATGAAAAATAAAAAGCCAGGAAAATAACACAGAGAGCCAATGAGAAAGAGATCGACAGAAAGACAGCCAATATGAAAGAGGAGAGAGAGTGAGGGTGCGAGAGGGGTGGCCGTTGGAGGGGAAAAAAAAGAGAGAGGGGAAAAATGTGCTCGTCAGTATTTGTCAGGTGATTGGTGGCAAAGAACATACAGCAACTGACATAAAAATTCGTTCTTTCAAAAGGCGTGAGCACCTTAACAGCCCTGTGACCATTGGTATATCAACATCTGAGTTGTGGATCCCTTGGGATGCGACTGTTTCATGA
>NC_089745.1:39750489-39752989 GCF_040412425.1 Macrobrachium rosenbergii
TAAAGAAATTGTGGTGAAAAATGGTGTAGTTTTCTGTATGATGATATACTGGGTTCTTCTCGTTATCCATTTTCTGAATTCGTCCATATTATTATCAAGACACAAACGGAAAATGAGAGTGACTTTTATGGACAATACTATGTTACGTCAAGCTTTCAACAATAAAAAACAAGTAAAAAATGCGCCGAAATTTCTTCGGCGCAATCGACTTTTCTGTACAGCGTGTAATGCTGTATGGCGCTCGATGTGCTGCAGTATGAAACTCTCAGCTAGGACCGGGGAGCGCTCAGTTGCTCCCCAGATGCGGTAACGTGAAGGTGCGTCGGCAACGCCTCCGGAATGGGACTAGCGGTGCCAGACGCACGATCACGACTAACTTTGCCCTTAAATAAAATAAAAACTACTGAGGCTAGAGGGCTGCAATTTGGTATGTTAGATGATTTGAGAGTGGATGATCAACATACCATTTTGCAGCCCTGTAGCTTCAGTAGTTTTCCAGATCTGAGGGCTGACAGAAAAAGTGTGGACGGACAGACAAAGCCATCTCAGTGGTTTTCTTTTACAGAAAACTAAAAATGTCACAGCCATATGCCAGAATGACTGACGAACAATAATAAAAAAAAATTAAATAAAAAAGGAGAAAAAGATCAGACCAATAAAAAAAACAGAAGCAGGAGGTTCCACGAGAAATGGACTCCTCATCAAAAACTGACCTGAGCCCTGTTCACAACATGTTGCGAGAATAATTGAGCAGTAACATGCATATTTAAAGGCAATATCGAAAACTGTATATTTCCAGTCAATTTCCATGAAATAGGAAGGTTTTAAAAGGTTCCAATGTTCAGGCTTTTCGAGTTGGCCTACTTTGAAATACGAATTAACCTTGATGGTACCTACTACATGTAGTACGAGTTCGATGCAAAGACCTACACAAAACTAAATTTTAATAAAAATAAACTCATAAAATGGATTAAAAATAAAAAATTAAAAATGAGAAGCAAAAATAAATAAGTACAAAATTAAATACATAAAATATTGCATAAAAAAAAACAGAATCTACACCTCACCTCGTCCGAGAGATTGACGTCAGCTCCCTCCTCCAGGAGAGAGAGGACTTTGCTCGTGTCCCCCTGAGCAGCTGCCCGTCTTAAGTCTTCGCCCTCGCCTCCTCCTATAACGTCTCCTGCCACGCCTACGCCCACGCCCACGCCTCCACCAGATGCTCCTCCAGGCACGCCCACCATCACGGGAGCCCACGCCCGGTCATGTCCTGAGGGGAGTTGAGAGAGTCAAGATTCAGATACCAGCAAACGATAGCCAAGAAATACTAATAATAATATTATAATAATAAAATAAATAAGACGACTTTACAGAATAACTCGATAACCCTTGGTCTTTAAACCTGTTTAAACTTACCAGCAATGATGACTTTATTCCTAAACTTTTGAAAAAGGCAAAAGGGAATAAAGAATGATAATAATAAATAAATAAATAAGACAGCTTTAGAAAATAATTCTATAATCCTTAGTTTCTAAACCTGTTTAAACTTACCAGCAATGATGACTTTTCTTTTGAAACTTTTGAAAAGGGCGAACGAGAATAAAAAAAAATAATAATAATAAGTAAATAAGACAGCTTTAGAAAATATTTTTGTAATTAATTTTGCCTTAAACATGTTTAAACTTACCAGCAATGATGACTTTATTCATGAAACTTTTGAAAAGGAAAAGACGGGAATAATAATAATAATAACACTAATAATAATAATAATAAATAAATAAATAAATACATAAATACGACAGCTTTTGAAAGTACTTCTATAATCATTAGATTTTAATCCTATTTAAAATTACCAGCAATGACTTTTTTCTGAGCTTTTTGAAATGGCAAACGATGTTTGTCAATACGATTGCGAGGAAAATGGCATTTGGCATCTAATGATAAACATATAAATGCACAAATAAATAAATTCAGTAAACCACCAATTAAAAACTCAAGAGGCAAGATGGACAGAAAAAATCGCTAATAATATATATTAACGTAAACAGTTACTACTTAAGAATGATTCAACAGAGAAAAATCACTGACGCATCTGGCATGTGGCAGGTACGGCTGATTTCCATATTATTCTCAGAATAAAACTGTAAATGGAAATTGTATTAATCTTCATATTCAATATGCTACCGTGTGAGCCGGAACTAATGTGCCAAGACTTACAGTATATATACAGTATAACGAACAACAAAATGTAAAGGTGAAAGTAAGAAGCTGTTCGTGAAGAAACCCCCTCCCCCACTTTCTTTTCTGTACATTAAGAAGAATAAGGACTGTGCTTTTATCTGCAGTTTCATGGTACCCCATAACTCAAGTTTGCAATACTGAAAGCAAAGTTAAAGTTTACAATGCTGAAAGCAAAATTAAAGTTTACAGCACTGAAAGCAAAGTTAAAGTTTGCAATACCGAAAGCAAAGCTCAAAAGTTTACAATACTGAAAGCAAAG
>NC_089745.1:39757989-39840489 GCF_040412425.1 Macrobrachium rosenbergii
GTAATATCTAACACAGGTCTTTTCAAGTTGGAATTTAAAGATTAAAAAAAAAAGACAAATCAACCGAGGGACAGGCTAAATAATATTTTGAACTCAAACAAATTTAAATTACATACGAAGGTCATAATACAGTTAAGTCTAGTACGATCTGTAGTGCTAAACGGACATTAATCAGAGTAAGTTATTATATGTTGTCTTCAATTATCTATTATGTAGTAATTTGTTATCTCAGCAGCTCTTATAAATGACTAATTTATAAACATAACCTATACTCTCACACAACATTCTCCTCTTTCTTGTTTTCAATTTACCTGATATTCAGGAAAGGGGATTTATTCCTTTTCAGCCCATTCGATCTTAGGAAGAAAAAGGAGAGAGAGAGAGAGAGAGAGAGAGAGAGAGAGAGAGAGAGAGAGAGAGAGAGAGAGAGAATATAAGCACTTGCTAACTATAAATTTATCGAGGTCATTAGCCCCTCTGCAAATCATCTGAGTGCCGTAATGATTCAGTAGTGATAAGAGCGACTCTCTCTCTCTCTCTCTCTCTCTCTACCCTAACATAACCTCTCTCCCTCTCCCTCTAACCAAACCTAACCTAACCTTTCTTTCTCTCTCTAACCTAACCCCTCTCTCTCTCTCTCTCTCTCTCTCTCTCTATAATGTGGTTCGGATTCCACAAGGAAGCTGTAGGTCCCGTTGCTAAGTAACCAATTGGTTCTTAGCCACGTAAAATAAGTCTAATCCTTCAGGCCAGCCCTAGGAGAGCTGTTAATCAGCTCAGTGGTCTGGTAAAACTAAGGTATAAACTCTCTCAAGAGGAATATTTTGTTGTGTGTGTAACGCCCCCAACGCTCCACTGAACTACAATAAACGAGCCCAGTAAACTTCTCTTACCGTGGTAACGCCCCCAACGCCATGTAAGGGAACCGCTATCGAAACTGACATTATTATTATTATTATTTTGATTTCGTCCATTTAAGCTGATGGCAAAAATAGTTAAAATGAGACCTAAATATCTTTTTAAATTATTGTTCAGGTATAAAATCTAGCCTAAATGATTTTCAGGAACATGACCCGTTTAGTGACTAATCATGCGGGCTGTATAATCTTCAACCAAATTCAAACAGCTTAATTTTTTAATATTTGCAAGTAATGACCCTGACTCCTATCTACCCATCAACATAAAAAACGTTTTAATATAGATATATATCGAGTGACTGATTAATTTCATGAAATTTATGCTGTCAAGCCAAGCACTGGGACACTTTCTCCCATTCAGAACTTAAGACAGTGAAAAGAGGGAGTTGGACAAGATAAAGAGATCCAGCAAAGAAAGGAGATGAAGTACGAGGATGTAAAGCTGGAACTGGGGAAAACCTCAGAGCTGCACTAAGAAGTAGTAGTAAGAGAGGCTGGACAGTAAGATAAAAGAAAGAAGAACTGAAATGGAGATAAAGTAGAAGGCCAAAAAGCGGATGCAGCTAGGAGCCAAAGGGACACTGTAAACACCTTTAGTAATGCCTACAGGCACCAAAATACCCTGCATATGTTTTTGCTGTGAAGACAAAACACGAAGAGGGTATTTTTTCCTCTGACAATGACTGATAAAGCCATTAATCATTTATGGCTCTTGAAGAATAATTTCAAAATTCTGCTAAAGGATATTCGTTGTTATACAAGCCAAATAAGTTATACAGCAATTAAAAAATGCAAACAGGAACTACAAAAGTGTTATGATACCCTGGCGAGAGTGATGAGCCCCTAAGCAAAAAATAATATGTTATATTTATTTAATCAATTTTCCCCCTTCGTCAAAGCCACACCTTATCCTTTCATTCTATGTCATTTACATGAGAAAAAGGTTGAGGCATCCTGAGGGATCCTGACCCGCTCCTTATTTGATTCTCTCTCTCTCTCTCTCTCTCTCTCTCTCTCTCTCTCTCTCTCTCTCTCTCTCTCTCTTCATTTTATTTCCCTTTCTTTCTCTCTTTCGTCTTGCATCATATTTCTTGGTAATTTATATACTGTACAGTCTCTCTCTCTCTCTCTCTCTCTCTCCTCACGTTGCATGTCCGTTCTTTATTTGGGCCACACCATTCAGCAAATCCTCTATTCATTTGCATATATCCATAAGGAGAGACAACGTTGGTTTTTCTGTTTATATGTCGCTTTTGTAATATTATCATTACTTAGTGAATAACAACATTTGGTTTATTAAAATAAGGAAATTAATACGAAAAAAAGTTTTCCCAGCATCCGTTTCATCATAGATCAGAAGATGTAATCCTGAATTTTTACTGGTTCAATCGATCGTATAAATTAGCCTGTTCCTAACTTCAGGTACTGTACTACTAGCGACCACAAAGGCATTGTCGAAAAAAAGACTTTTAAACTTTAAACCATCCCTAAAAAAAACTTTTAAAAATCTTTAGCTTTTCTCCATTATCCTATTCCTAACTTTAGGCATTACTAGTGACCACAAAGGCATTGTCGAAAAAAAATTTTTTTTAAACGTTAGACCATCCCTAAAAAAACCTTTTAAAAATCTTTAGTTTTTCTGTATTGTCCTATTCCTAACTTTAGGTGTTACTAACGACCACAAAGGCATTGTCGAAAAAAAAAAACTTTTAAACTTTAAACCATCCCTAAAAAACCTTTAAAAAATCTGTAGTTTTTCTCCATTATCCTATTCCTAACTTCAGGTATTACTAGTGAACACAAAGGCATTGTCAAAAAAAAAAAATTAATAAATAAAACTTAAACCACCCCTTAAAAACACTTTGAAAAAAATCTGTAGTTTTTCTCCATTATTCTATTCCTAACCTCAGGCATTACTAGTGACCACAAAGGCACTGTAGAAAAATATATTTTTTTAAACGTTAAACCACCCCTAAAAACCTTTAAAAAAAATCTGTAGTTTTTCTTCACTATCCTATTCCTAACTTCAGGCATTACTAGAGACCACAAAAGCATAGATAAAATCTTAAACCTTAAGAGGTCCCTAAAAGCCTTTAAAAAACCATCTTCGTTTTTCCTCCTTTTACACTCTATCATAATCTAAAAAACCATCTTCAACCCTAAACCATCCATGAAAAAATTTAAAAAACATTTTTAGTTTTTTCCTTCTCTACACTCTATCGCAACATGCCTTTATGAATTATATAATCCCCTGAAAGGACACCAACACACAATCACATGTGCGATAGTAGGACATTTCTACCTCACATCCGGATCGATCCCAGAACTCTGATAAAAGGCAAGGGAGCAATCAGCTGAGGTTTCCCTGTCATGACCTTCGTGGCTCATTGTCTGTTAGTGGATAATCCTGAGTTTGATTCCAAAGTGGGGTACAAATCTAATCCTTAAATTAATTTGAAAAGTAGTATCTAATATTAAAACGACGACATTTATCACACAGTATTAATAATAATAATAATAATAATAATAATAATAATAATAATAATAATAATAATAATAATAATAATAATAATAATAATCAATCAAAAAACAAAAATCTCATAATTGTTAATTATCAAAAATAACAGAACCAGGTTTTGAGAATACCAATAAATATACAACAATACCCATATATACGAGACCTGTTAATGATGATAGCATGTCAGCAAATTTCATTATTTCAACAGTATTTTTTTTGTAATGCTATAATTCAATTTGAAACTCAAGCTATTTTAGTCAAACAACACATCTAGACCTCTTAAACTGACTATAAATATAATATATCTTAGAGCCACTTTCAGCATCAGACATAACCACAAGGCATTTCCACCATCAACTTGAACAAGATCACCAAACAGTATATGACCTGATTGACTAATTGACTGATTATGGCTACTAAAACTGTCGTCACAACATGTAGGTTATTGACGCCGCAATAAACAAAAATAGGAAACTAAAAAATATATAAAAATTTTAAAAAAGTTTTAAATGAAAAATCTAAAAACATAAATATATATATATATATATATATATATATATATATATATATATATATATATATATATATATATATATATATAATCATATCTATACAAATATGGTATCTGTACATACACACATTACCACAGCATATGTATAAGATTTAAAATTTGTTGAGGAGGACTATAATACTATCTATACTACAATCCTCACAGAGAATTGTAGCAAGGAAAAAATGCCCTCGTTACAATTCTCTGTGAGGATTGTATTACAGATTGTATTATAGGCCTCCCCAAGAAATTTTAAATCGTATACATATGCGGTATGTGTGTATGTACAGATACATGTGAATAGATACGATCATATATATATATATATATATATATATATATATATATATATATATATATATATATATATATATATATATATATATATATACTGTATATTCTTCTTCTTTTAACGTGCTTTTTTTCCCATTTGTATATGTTAAGCACGATGCCTTCTTTTTGAAGGACTTTGATTTGGCTTCGGGGTAGACTTTGTAGTCTCGATCGGCTGCCCTGCATGTCATCGCTTAGACCCCGGTAGCGTATGCACTGTACATATATTGCACCAGTCACCAGCGCCCTTTCTCCCAGCAGCGAGGAGACGTTGCGCGGTTACGTCGACGTCGACAGTCGAGACGTGTGAGGTGTCTGTTAATGATTTTAGAAGATGTTGGAGTGGCTTTGTTTGTGTGTATTAGTCTGTAACACCCATTTGCTTTTAAGCAAACCTATCCGTTGATTACATACATAATCCCGGGGTTTCTACACGGATAGCAAAGTGTCCGCCTCTCTAACTGGTCAGCTGCGGATTTGAACCCGGCAACACAGACCTCTAAGAAGTCCGAGGCTGCTGCTCTAACCGACTTGGCCATCGAGGCTCTATATATATATATATATATATATATATATATATATATATATATATATATATATATATATATATATATATATATATATATATATATATATATATATATATATATATATATATATATATATATATATATATATATATATATATATATGTGTGTGTGTGTGTGTGTGTGTGTGTGTGTGTGTAATTATGTCCTCTATCTTTGATTCCCAAGACTGGGACTCAATTTACAATAACTCAAGTCCATCATGTTGAATGCAACTTCGGATACCTTCACAGAGAAACAAATCACTCCTGCAACCCTTCCTCAGTCGCTTCCTCGGGCTGAGGATGCTCTCCTCCTCCTCTCCACCCGAAAGAGGTCATCAAGGAAAAGGTCAGCGGCGGGTCCGAAGATGCAAGGTCACCTCACCCACCCACGCTCCTTGTAGCGGGACGCCCGCGGTAAACAATTTCGCGTCAACGTGCTAATTTGAATCCCATCTTCATACGAGGGAGAGAAGACGTTGTTGAGATATGCAATTGTTTTCTTGGCTCTTTCTTCCTTCCTTCTTTTCCTTCTTTTCTTTCTTTCTTTCTTTCTTCGTGGCCAGGAATAGGCAGGAGGTCATCTCGAAATCAGACGAGATCAAATCATAAATAATGCAAACACGAACCTTACTGGCTGCACAATTACTGAGGTTTATTAAAACGTGGGTGTATGCCTCTCTCTCTCTCTCTCTCTCTCTCTCTCTCTCTCTCTCTCTCTCTCTCTCTCTCTCTCTCTCTCTCTCTCTCTCTCTAAAATAAACTAAAATGCGTGGGTGTACCTCTCTCTCTCTATAAAATAAGCTAAAAAAAAGTGGGTCTCTCTCTCTCTCTAAAATAAGCTAAAATACGTGGTTGTATCTCCCTCTCTCTCTAAAATAAACTAAAATGCTTGGGTGTATCTCTCTCTCTCTCTCTCTCTCTCTCTCTCTCTCTCTCTCTCTCTCTCTCTCTCTAAAATAAAATAAAACAAACGTAAAAAACTAGAGATAAGGAAAAACCAAAAGCATGCTTTAATGTTTCTCCCCATGCACTCTACAAAAAGGCGAAAAATTTACCATTGAGGATTCACAAAGAACTCTTCAGCAAGAGACAGGTCAACGTTGCTGACGCCAAAAAGATGAAAAAGGAAAGGGGGGGAGGGGGGAAGGGTGGGGATAAATCCTAATATCCTACCATCACGAGTTCCTGAGAGACCTCCCCAAAAAGGTTGAGTCAAGTTAACTGTCCAGAGGAAAAAAGGACAAAGACGGCACATTGTATCTCTCTCTCTCTCTCTCTCTCTCTCTTCCCTTCTACGTTCGCGCTTGCTTTCGTCATGCAACCCGGTCATTTCAGCTGCAAGCAATGAGTTTGTCGTTCGCCAAACGAAAATCTTCTCTCTCTCTCTCTCTCTTTCTACGTTTACGCTTACTTTCGTCATGCAACCCGACCATTTCAGCTACAAGCAATGATTTTGTTTTTTGGCCAAACGAAAATCTTTCGTCAGTCGCAAAGAGCGAGAATCAATTGGTATCTATCTTTTAAGACACTAGAGAAATTAGACGTCGCCCAAAGACATTGGTTTATTCAAAGGCGTGGCTGGGTCTTTGTATATTGGTGGCTGGGCACACAAGCATGAAAGTGAGCCACCAAAGAGGCGCTAGAGAGAGAGAGAGAGAGAGAGAGAGAGAGAGAGAGAGAGAGAGAGAGAGAGAGAGAGAGAAGTAACGGGTGTGGCAAGTTGTCTTCTTCCAGCTTGAGACCGTGCTTCAAAGGGAAGCTTTTGCTTGAGTTTGGTAAGACGACGAGGGTATAGGGCGAGAGAGAGAGAGAGAGAGAGAGAGAGAGAGAGAGAGAGAGAGAGAGAGAGAGAGAGAGAGAGAGAGAGGTTGGGGAGATCAACGGGTATACAAAGATCTGTCTTTCACAGAGTCTAACAGATTTCGTGCTTGGTAAAGTTTTAAAATCTCGAGAGAGAGAGAGAGAGAGAGAGAGAGAGAGAGAGAGAGAGAGAGAGAGAGAGAGAGAGAGAGAGAGAGGGGGGAGTCAGCGGGCGTATAAAGATCTGTCTTTCAGAGAGTCTTAACGATTTCGTGCTTGGCAAAGTTTTAAAATCTCGGGGAGAGAGAGAGAGAGAGAGAGAGGAGAGGGGGAGAGGGGGACAACGGGGGTGGGGGCGTATAAAGATCTGTCTTTCAGAGAGTCTAAACGATTTCGTGCTTGGCAAAGTTTTAAAATTTCGGGGGAGAGAGAGAGAGAGAGAGAGAGAGAGAGAGAGGAAACGAACAACGGGGGTAAATGCCCTTGAGGAATGCCATCCGCAGACTTAAAAGGGCAGAGCTGGCACACCATGGGAAACGGAGCCTTCCTACGTCGAGGCAAAGGTCAAAGCATATCTCGAAACTTGACCTCTTTCGAAGGGAGGAGTCTGAGCACTAAGGCAATTGGGATTTTTTTGGTCTGCAGTCGACTGAGGAGAGACCAGGGGAACCGCTATAATATATGAATTAAAGTGAATCCTCATCCTTATCCTCTTTCTCTCTCTCTCTCTCTCTCTCTCTCTCTCTCTCTCTCTCTCAACCGAAGAGGAAAAAACAGTTAAAATGAATTAGAGCGAACTCTTAAACAATTCAGAATTACGAATTGATCTCTCTCTCTCTCTCTCTCTCTCTCTCTCTCAACAGAGGAGGAAAAAACCGCTAAAATGACTTAAAGCGCACTCTTAACCTCTCTCTCTCTCTCTCTCTCTCTCTCAACCGAGGAGAGGAAGAAACCGCTAAAAATAAATTAAAGAAAACTCAAACAATTCAGAATTCAAAATCTCTCTCTCTCTCAAGCAAAAAAAAAAAAATAATAATTATTATAACAACATAAAGGTCATAGCAGCATTTGAAATCTACCGACACCCGGAATAACAGTGAACGTAATGTACACTCGGTACAAACAATAGGAAACATCGAAGAATGTGGTGGCGGGAGGAGGGGGAGAATACCACGAGGACCCCACCAAGGGGAGGGGAGGGGGGGGAGGGGGAAGAATTGCCAAGAACAATACCTCTTGATTCGGCCCGTAACGGGCTAATCTAACCACCGCCAAGGAACGCGGTTCTACTTAAAAAAAAAAAGGGGGATAGAACAAAGCCAGCCGTCTGTTTAAAGTGTGATGGGGATTGCAGTGGGAGAAAAGAAGTGAGGTCAAGGCAGTATGAAGTGGAGCAGAAGGGGAAAAGAGGGGGTGAGCTCGTTTGTTAATTTGGGCTGTTGACAACTGTATTGGTGATGTAATGGCAATGATGACACCACCAATACCACAGATATCCTTAGCCACTACTATTCCCAAATAATAATAATAATAATAATAATAATAATAATAATAATAATAATAATAATAATATATTCAAACTGCCTGGGAAGTTACTGCCTTAATCTTCCAAAAATTTTAATTACTGTTAGCAATCTCTCTCTCTCTCTCTCTCTCTCTCTCTCTCTCTCTCTCTCTCTCTCTCACACACACACACACACACACACAATAATGAAAACCTAACAGTTTTAAAACAAAGGCAACACAAAAGAACACCATAAAGGCAATGAAAGAAAGGAGAATAAACCTTCCAGATCAATTTTCCTTTCATATCCGGCGGAGAAAGTTTGGCTTCAATTTCAGCATGACTTATGAGTCTAAAGTTGTTTGATCGACAAAAGACAATTACCGTACTTCCTCTCCTTGCCTTAAGATTATTTATCTCCAACCGGTTTTAATTTTCATTTATTGTCTTTTTTTTTACGGTTTCTTTTCCCTAAAATACCCCACAATTTCTTCCTATATAAATCCAGTTTTCTACTGAAAATATCACTCCCCGAATATCCACAAATTATAAAGCAATGGAAAAAAACTTGTATTAACATCTATTAACTCTTATCTCGATGCTGCAATCGAGAAGACTTGAGAAACAAAGGAACAGACGAAAGGAGTACAGAAGACAGAAACATATAGAATAGGCTCACTCAAGACAGCGACCCCGACTAAGGGTTAAGCTGTGAAGAGGAAGAATTCTCGCCTGGAAGCAAAATTCACATCGCATAAAAAAAAAAGAAAGCTTTTCAAACGACCGGGCCACGCAAACAAGGCCGCAAGTTCGCGTTATTTGTTCAATTCCAGTGTTTTTTTTTTTTAACAGGCACAAAACAGAAAAGGCTGATATGAATAGATCCAATACAAGACAAGACTACAATAATTATTTATTTCCCGAATACAGACACCTCCGTAACATCCAGCTTCTTAGTATCACATATCTGTTTAAAGAGGGAACTGACAATAAGAACGAATTTATCATAAACATATAGTACCACAGAGAAAAATACTTAAACAAGCACATTCAAAAGGTAAAATAGAACACGCAAGGGAGCCGTTTCATAGACAAAGCTCTACTACTACTACTACTACTACTACTATTCCTCCTCGTTATATTACAGAACTGTCTTCCTTTTCTGAAATCATAAGATCGTATGAAGAAAATACATTAAAAACTATTATATAATTACTCATCCTTGAATGGTTGGCTACTCATGCCGATGATGGCTTATTAAAAGACAGTTTTAGAAACATACATTTTGTGAATCTGGCCACTATTTTATGAAATAAACTACAAATTAGGCAATCAACGTATTCCACTTCGTTCTTAAGAGGTGAATGTTTTCTGGTTAAGAATAAAAAAAAGAAAAACTATCAGTTTATACACCAAAATTTTACCCAAAGTAAAGATAAATGAACGATATATTTGGTCAATTTTCCTACATTTTATGAAACATATAACAAATTATGTATTCCACGCATTCGAAGTCGTTCTTTTAAGTGGTGAATATTCTCTGGTTAAAAAAAAAACTACTAGTTTATATAAAATCTTACCCAACGTAAAGATAAGTGAACGATATATTTGGCGAATTCTCCAATATTTTACATTAAAAAGACTAAAATTATGTAATCAACGCACACAACTTCTTTCTTAAGAGGTGAATATTCTCTGGCTAAACTAAAAAAAAAATACCATTAGTTTATACAATATAATTTTGCCCACCAAAAAGATAAGTGAACGATATATTTTTCGAATTTCTATTATTTTATAAAACAGACTAAAATTATATAATCCACGCACTCAACTTCATAGGAGGTGAATAATCTCTCGTTAAAACTAAAAAGAAAAAAACGATTAGTTTATATAATAAAATTTTAACCAACAAAAACATAAGTGGCCAACTTTTTATGTCCAAGTTAGCTCTTTACATCTCAGTAAGCTGTCAGAGGAATCTAACCTTTAAAACTGGAGTCCATGGAGTCTGAAACTGCCTCTGCCATGTAACGGTCATAATTCAAAGCTGACCAATCAAGTGGAGAAAGGTTGGACGTTCACGAGGAATGAAATTTGAATGATTTCACCCTAACCTATTCTTCACACTTACCTTCTCCAGTCTGTGGGTGTTTTCTCCACAAAATGAGCATCTTACGCATACATAATCACCTTTCTTAATTCCTGTTCTTTCATTATTATTATTATTATTATTATTATTATTATTATTATTATTATTATTATTCAGAAGATGAACCCTATTCATATGGAACAAGTCTTCAGGGCCACTGACTTGAATACGGTTTTCAACTGAAAGAAGAAACAGAAGGTAATAGGAACAACAGAAAGAATAGATCAGCTATTAGAAAAGGAAAAATAAGTTAGCAAACTAATAAATAAACAGATAAAAACGTAAGTATATTTTTATACTCGTACATGTACATCATCAGCACAATTTTTAGAATTGAGTTGCTAGTGTTTAAAGTTTCAAGTTTTTAGAACTGAGTTGCTAGTCTTTAAAGTTTCAAATTTTTAGAATTGAGTTGCTAGTGTTTAAAGTTTCAAGTTTTTAGAACTGAGTTGCTAGTGTTTAAAGTTTCAAATTTTTAGAATCGAGTTGCTAGTGTTTAAAGTTTCAGATTTTTAGAATTGAGTTGCTAGTGTTTAAAGTCTCAAAGGTCGTAAAACAAATCCTACGGACGTTTGATGAGGACTGTTTTTCATTTCCTAATTGTGGTGTTCATTTCCTGTCTCGGAACTTGTGCGGATGGTTGGAAAAATGTGAAGGAAATGAAAGACATTATAAAACAATAAAACCTGGATCATTCAAACACACACAGGTTAGTTGTTTCTCTTATCATCTAGAGCTTTTAATTACTATGCTAGATAGCCATCTCTCTCTCTCTCTCTCTCTCTCTCTCTCTCTCTCTCTCACACACACACACACACACAATAAAACTTGGATCATTCAAACTCACTGGGAAGTTACTAATCATTATCCAAAGCTTTTAATTACTCTGTTAGCTATTCATCTCTCTCTCTCTCTCTCTCTCTCTCTCTCTCTCTCTCTCTCTCTCTCTCTCACACACACACACACACACAGTAAAACCTGGATCATTCAAACTCACAGGTTAGCTACTTTCACTTATCAAAAAACTTTTGATTACTCTGTCAGATAGCCATCTCTCTCTCTCTCTCTCTCTCTCTCTCTCTCTCTCTCAAACACACCCACACACACACACATGCATCATTCAAACTCACAGGAAAGTTACTACTCATGCCATCCAAAGCTTTTAAGTACTGTGTTAGCTAACCGTCCGTCTCTCTCTCTCTCTCCAAGAAACCAGAAGGCGATCAGCGTTCACCCCCTAGTCATCAGTCGTTCGTCGACCAGTTCCAGACCCTGATTTATTGCCCTCATTTCTTTATAGCATCGCATGGAAGAAGAGAAAACCATTCCTTCCTCAAACACGGTGCCACAGTTACTTGACCGATCGAAAAGACGTCGTATAAATCACTCGTTTTCAGAATGATGTTACTTAAAGACTGTACCTGAATCCTATTATTATTATTGGTCAGAAGATGATACCTATTCATATGGAACAAACTCACAAGGTCCATTGACTTAAAATTCAAGCTTCCAAAGAATAGGGTGTCCATTTGAAATTATTATTATTATATTATTATTATTGGAAAAATAAAGTCCGCAGTAGTATGTATGTATATTGCTATATACAGGAAGCTTTCGCCAATTTGATCAGTTGGGGTCTTCACCGAGAAGAGGCTGAAGAGGCCAACTGATGAAGTTGGCGAAAGCTCCCTGTATATTACAATATACAAACATACTACTGCTAACTTTATTTTTCCATTTAAGATCACGAGAAAGTGATCATATCAAATTATTATTATTATTATTATTATTATTATTATTCCGAAGATAAAACCTATTCATATGGAACAAACCCACAGGGGGCCACTGACTTGAAATTCAAGCTTCCAAAGAATATGGTGTTCATCTGAAAGAAGCTACAGAAGGTAATAGGAAATACAGGAAGAAGAGATCAATTATAAGAAAAGGAAAATTAAACTGATAAACAATTGAATAAATATGTAAGAAAATAATAAAATACACGGAGATCTGGCAATTAATGTTGTTTCTCTTAGTAAAAGAAGGATTTTAGAGGATAAATCTAACTGTCGAATGGTAAAAATTTTATACAATACCCGCCCGTGTTATACATCCTTGAGCACAGCTTGAAAGACATATATAAAGACTGAACGGTCTCCCTTAAAACAAGTTTATGAATATTTGCAGAAAATGCTTACTGAAATTACAATGAAATTTTTATTATTATTATTATTATTATTATTATTATTATTATTATTAACAGAATGAAACAAAATTAAACGTGTCCATTTTTCATCCTTTATTATTATTATTATTATTATTATTATTATTATTATTATTATTATTACTGACAGGATGAAACAAAATTAAACACACTCATTATTGTCCAACTCGGAGAACTAAGTTGCTCACTAGAGCACATAAACAAGTTTTGAACAAACAACACACCTAAAAAAGAAACATAAAATGATCTCAGAGCGACGAACAAAGGCAAAGAAAAAAAAAAGATATGTTACCAACGGAACTCATTTAACCTCGAGACTCACGACGGAAAGCTTCAACGAATGGCAAAAACCACCAAGAGAGAGAGAAACACACTCTTGACAGGACGTCCATCTGATAACTCTGTTTACGGTAGAAGTCAATCAAGTGAAACGTTACCTCAGAGCAGATAGCTGACGGTATAAGGAAATGGGTACAATACAAGTCGTTACGACAGTACGGCTCTGTAACTCCTGATTCGGGGTCGAGATAAGTCTGCAGCATTGTGAAAGACTGTTGACTGTCTGATTGACTGGTTTAAAAGTTCTCCTGGCGCCGTGAGCGTTGAGAAAGACTGGCAGGCAGTTAAGACTGGCGAGACGACTGATAAATAAGACTGGATTGAGTTGTTGATAAGCTGATTGGGCTCTCGACACTGGCAAGAACACGGTCCATGCAAACGATATCGAAAATGGCACGTTTCATAAGCAGCCATTTTTTTAGAAATTTAAAAAGTAAAATAATAGCAATTTTCATTTTCCAGGAGAATTTTTTAAAATAAAAAAATACAAGATAAGATAACACGAGTGTATGTATGTGAGTTGCTTGGTCAAGTGACAGATGACCAATATAAATAATCAACATTCAAGGCTATCTATGAGTTAGGGAAAAAGAGTCGGGATACACACACACACACACGCAGAGAGAGAGAGAGAGAGAGAGAGAGAGAGAGAGAGAGAGAGAGAGAGAGAGAGAGAGAGAGAGAATGGTTATATAATTAGGCCTAGTATTACAAACGCTACTAAAATCGTCGATGAGAATATACTATATTTATAAATTTACGAGAGAGAGAGAGAGAGAGAGAGAGAGAGAGAGAGAGAGAGAGAGAGAGAGAGAGAGAGAGAGAGAGCATATCAAAATAATATTCGCAACTGAGACCTCTGTGCATAAAGAACAAGAACTTTCTAAGAAAGCACAGCAATTCACAATCTCCTTCATTCGCTAAATAACCCCGGAAATAATTAACAAAGGCGAAATATATATATAAAAAAACTAGACTAAATCAAATCAAAGGACCACAAAAAACAAGCTCAGTGACTTTCAGAGGACTACAAAAACATTTAGGCAGGTAGTCCACCCGTACGTCAAGAGAACTAACTACAAAAACCATTAGGCAGGTAGTCCACCTGGACGTCAATCACCTGTGCCTATATATCACTAAATACGTCGCTGGCTACACAGATCGTGCGTCAGCATAATGATCTTGAAGAAGCTGGTTTCTCATACCTTGATATACGACCCACTATACATCACGGCTTGTAGCCATCTGCTTAACCCTCGTTGCTGCCAAGAGGCTACTATAGTCATCTATCTCCTATCTCGACTTCTCTGAAGTAAAATCGTTCAAGAGTAACGATGGCCTCTTGTTTCTCATTTTTTTCATAAGTTATACTTTACATAGATGTTTCACATTCACAATTGATCCCTGATACCCTTTTCCTGCCGAGAGCGACCAGATTTGCTGAACGGAAGCACCGATACGCAGTAAATGTAAATGTGCCTCGCTGTCGAACTTCTCAGTTCCAGAGGTTCTTTATTCCTCACACCGTTGGACTGTGGAACAGTCTCCCTGAGGATGTTGTGCGATTGAAAACTCAAAGTCCAAGCTATGATGCAATGCATTTTTACCTTAAAGGAATTCACCTTGTATTTTATAAAGGACTTAAATTTTTATATATTTAATTATCAACTTGTTAATCTATTTTTCTTTTCTAATAACTGATCTCTTCTTTCTGTATTCCTGTCAGCTTCTGTTACTTCTTCAAATAAACAACAAGTTCTTTGGAAGCTTGAATTTCAAGTTACTGGCCCCTGTGGGCTTGTTCTATATGAATAAGCTTATCTTCTGAATAATAATAATAATAATAATAATAATAATAATAATAATAATAATAATAATAATAATAATAATAATAATAATAATACACTTAAGCTGATATCTTTCTGTATCTCGAGAAATGTCAAGACGCTATGTTAAGCGTTTATGTCTTTTAAACGATGAAAAAAATTAGCTACAGTTATTTAAAGAACTCGTCACATGTGAGTTTATATCACCCCATATCACTGGAATAACCACGATGCTATAGTAACTCTCCTTACTAATTTGCACTAATATTAAAAAAAAGCTTTTAATGCGTAAGCTTACATCATTTAATATCACAAGACCGCGAAGACTGCTTGGTGTTTAATCGCCATGTTTTAGAAAATAATACAAGCTATTAATTTTATTCCATATCTTAAACTCACCACAGCCAAAATTATCTTTATCCTCCAAGTTTGGAGATGTGAACCCACGAGTTTCTGGAAGCCACTCGTGACCTTCAACCCTTCCAATTTGACCCCTACTTTCTACAGATAGCAAAAAGGGAATGTATTTACTTGTAAGTACATTCTGCTACCTGGTAAAAATACTGGGACGATGTTTAAAGAAGTGTATTTCCATTTGAAATGGGAAAGACCCTCAATTTAGGGAGGAACTACTGTTGAAATTGAGGATTCGAGTAGGCTTACACCCTCATTAATTATTCTCATATTCCTAGTCAAAACGCGTAAGTAAAAAGCAGCATAATACACAATCTAAGATGAGCTCTTATTGCACCTAGAATGCCATAATACTATAAATACATACGCGCATGCGCCCATAACTGACACACATACACACACATTATATATATATATATATATATATATATATATATATATATATATATATATATATATATATATATATATATATATATATATATATATATATATATATATATATATATATATATATATATTATTTACAAACACACATATATATATTATATATATACAGTATATATATAATAAATACACAGAGAGAGAGAGAGAGAGAGAGAGAGAGAGAGAGAGAGAGAGAATGGTGAGATGTGTATAAACTTCTGTGCATGTGTATGGAGCGGCTAGAATTATTGTTAGTTTTTCTGCACAGGGTGTTCATCCGCAGTTCGGCTGCTTATGTGTGAAAAAAGAATATGTATATAAATATATATATATATATGTATAGTATATATAAATTATGTATATATATATGTATATATATATATATATATATATATATATATATATATATATATATATATATATATATATATAAATATATATAATGTATATACTTGAAGGTATGCCTGTTCAAGAACCCCGTTCAATATATAAAACAGAACTCCCATCCAGCTCGCAAACACCCTGATATTTCCATGAATAATGAAGATTGCATAACCTCCACGATACTGTTATTCATTCATGAGAAACAAAAGCAAAAAAAAAGTACTTAACTCTTCTGCTCAGACTCCATAAAAGAGATAAACAAAGACCACGTAAAAGGAACAGCGCTCATAAAATACCAACACGCCTGTTGCAACACCTGCGGATCCTCACAAGAGGTCGCTTGACTTCCAAAACTCCTGTACAAGCAATGTAGGACATAACTCCTCAAGACATTCCTCAGGACATTATCTTTTTAAAAAATGGAGAATGACACTTGCGAAAGTTCTCTTAACAATCTTGCCGATTCTCCACCGTCGTTTGCATAATGGTACGCCTTTTCTCACTCGCCTGAGAAAACAAACTTATCTACATCCTTATCCATCGCCTCCTCCTCCTCCTCCTCTTCTGACGGTGTCTAAGGACGTAGGACTCAAGGAACTAGGAGACGGAGTCCAGGAAGGAATCCCTGGCATGAATGAATGCCCTGTTATCTGTACAATCTTTCTTAACTTTCGTTATGCCGCGCATTCTTCCGCTTCGGTATAGGACTTAGGCCTATACAGACTAAGAGAGGAACTTGAAAGCCTTGCAGAATAAAATACGCATACAAGATATACTTCACTAACACAGGAAAACAACAATGCCTAATTTGCATTCGCTTTGAAAGACATGTTTGTTTTATTTGTTTATTCAATTATTGTATGGCAGAGAAAGAAAAGAACAATAAAAAAACGCATATCCTACACAAGAAAGGGTATGTACTGAACATACGTGCACTCATATGATTAAACAACAATGATATCCCTGTTTTGATATATATATATGTTATATATAATATATATATATATATATATATATATATATATATATATATATACATGTGTGTATATTATATATATATATATATATATTATATATATATACATACATATGATTCAGCAACAAAGTGATATCCCTGTTATATATATATATATATATATATATATATATATATATATATATATATATATATATATATATGTGTGTCTGTGCGAGTTGCAGCCGACTGTGTGTGTATACTAGACACACATTATATATGTAATCAACGGATATATACAAATATATAAATACACACACAAAACAAAGCCACTACAATATTATATACATATATACATCATACCCGCGCAATATGGGAAGATTCAGCAACAAAGTGATATCAGGCCCTAATCAAAGCCAAATCAAAAAGTGTTTTATACAAAATGGGAATGCACGTTATATAGAATATATATATATATATATATATATATATATATATATATATATACATATACATACATACAGTATACACATATATATAACAAAAGTACTAGAAACTGGAATTTATATATGTAAAACCTATTCTCCTATTTATTTAATTTATTTATATTTTTTTTACTAACACAAAATTTTCATCGACGGCAGATGGAACATTACATCCCTTCTCAATTAAGGTAACCTCCCTGAGCAGCAGTTCCCTGATTCCTTTCTGATAGGCGGGAATCAAAGAAAGGCTCTAAGCGCTTTTAGAAGGGCTCCGCCGAGGCCTCTCTTCGCTTCAATCCTGCGCCTAAAAAAAGAAAATATCGATACGGTGGGGGGTGGGGTGGGGGTTAATGGTAGTGGGTTCTTTCGGAACAATTCGGAAAGTGAGTTGTAAAAGCTTTTCCGTGTGAGCTAGGTCTCCTCGGCAGTGGTCATTTTCCTACCTTTTCCTCGTGAATCGGATGAATGCGGTTCCGAATGTGGCTTTTGTTTATGCCGGGATTTTTTTTGGGGGTGGGGTGGGTGGGAAGAGGGGGAGGGGGGGTCGCGAGGGTCTTAGAACTCCCAGGGGAAAATATTACACTATAGGTGATAGTCGTATGTTATACTTCACTACGTTCAGCACAGCAAGTTAAATATCTTTACCCTATAAAAACTGATTAAATTAACACTAGTGAGTTACAAAGACTAAACTTAATCAAAAATACCAGGCAAAAATGATGAAATACTACTCTGCAGGCGTTTGGTACAGTGAACAGACTGCCATTAGCCTAAAAAAATGCAGTTAATTTAATACAACTAGTTACACAGTCTAAAATGCAACACATTTTTTAAATGAACCATAATGAGTTATAAAATCTAAAATGAATTAAACCTAACAGTTAAAAACCTTTTCCAAATGATAAAATATTAACTCTGCATGCGCCAAGCTCAAAAGCTAAACTTGCCTGGAACAGAGTAAGTATATCAGAATAATTCATGCTATTTGCATGTTTTCCCTCTGGTTTCCATTTCTTAAAAGTTTAGTGTCAGCCTAAAATACTTTGTAAAATATAGTAATTTATTCACTACCTTACTTAATGCCACCGTCTTTTTCCATTAAAGGAATTAAAAATTTGATGTGCTGGTAGTTTTGTATTTTGAATAACGATACATGCATATCCAAATCTAACCCAGGAATTTAGGTCAAGTGAAATACTGATGACTGACATGTACTGCTTTAAAATCAAATCAAATAACTTGCTTTTCACGCTATGCTCGTGACGCCAGTTATTCATAAGAATAAATCAATTAATCCCCCGTAATATATGAGAACCGAACCGTTATGTCTGGTGTTCGAGTCATAAAATTTGTTATTAACGTAGTCGTAGGATTTGGTTAAGGATATAAAAAATGTGGCTTATTCGAAGTACAAACTTTTTATGAAAATGTTAAACCTTAATCATGAAGATTCTCGTTTCGCAGAAAGTTTAAATCAAACAATGTTTTCCAAGACTTCCTGTTTTTGCACTGCATAGTCATTCAATACTTGTTTTATTCGGCGTTAACTTTATTTGTATTTGGGAAAAGCCAAAAATGTTTCCTTTTCAAACTTGTAAGTTGAGAGAGAGAGAGAGAGAGAGAGAGAGAGAGACGATATAATTCTCACGCACCAAAGTTAAAATTTACGTAGACAGCCAAAAACTGAATAGGGATCAAATACGCAATCTTCTGCCAACTGTAGCTAACTCCTTTTCACGTAACTGACGAAAAACCTTCGGAGACCATTTTAAAATCTTAATCCCCACGAAACTTGGGTCTCCAAAATCCAGACAAACGACGTCTTTGCCCTTCCCAGCCTTTCCCTCCCTGAGACTTCTTCTTCTTCCCGGTAACCATTTATGTTGTTTTATCGTCGGGTAATCTAGGGAGGTGGCTGTCCCTCACGGGGAACTATACTTTTCTTCACAGCCACAACAAGATGAAGAAAAAGGAGGAGGAGGAGGAGGAGGAGGAGGAGGAGGAGGAGGAGGAGGAGGAGGAGTTAGAGAAGAGGAGGGGCGTTGGATGCCGGAAAGAAGTTGGTAGCTGTAGTAATAGTAATAGTAGTAGTAGCACCCATGATCTGCCTTTGTAACGGCTCCCTAACGCATTCAAATTTTGCCTTTGGTTGTGCTTGTGTAAGGAGAAAGTGTGGGATGTAGGGGAGGGGAGGGAAGAAAGGAGGGAAAGGGTGCTGCAATGGGAGGGGGAGAAAAGGAGGGGAGGGGTGTTTGAAGGAGAAGGATGAGGGAAGTCAGAAAGAAGACACTGACGTTGGTGGAAGAGAGGAAGAAGGAAGAATAGCAACAGATGGAGGTGGATGTTCAAGAGTGGATTATTATACAACATTTACCTCACTCGACGCAGACGAGCTCGCGCATGCGTACGTGTGTCTGACTTGAAGTTTAATAAGAGTCGACAACCGTACAGCTGATGAGGAGAAGTCTTATCTTAAAATATGCGTAAGAGTCGAAGCAATACCAGCTAAGAAATACTCGTTTACAAATAGAACAATAAGGAAGTGACTTACCGCGGTGAAAATAATGCTCTAGTTTTTAAAAAAAGGAGGAAGTATTGTCGTACTTCTAAAAATTGCCGGGATGGCAACGAACCAACATCTGAAAATCTTTCGTTAGTACCTTAAATGTAAGATAAGAACTTTACGCTGTGAAAAACACGCAATGTCTTGGACACGGTACATCAAACGTTAACGGTGCAGGTGGAGTACACAAAAGCAAACAACAGATGTTATCGTAAACAATTTACGGTACTTCACGTTGCGTATTGAGCTACGTAGAACTCTGGAGAAGTATCCTGTACTTGATGTTAGAAACGTGACGCGTATTTTCAAACATGCGTTGATAACGGACTAGTATCGGACTTTGAAACCTGAAAAAAAAAAAACCACAGACTGGAGTTGAATACAGAGTTTAGGTCCCAGGCCAAGCACTGGGACCTATGAGGTCATTCAGCGCTGAAACGGAAATTGGCAGTAGAAAGGTTATAAAGGTGTAACAGGAGGAAAACCTCGCAGTTGCACTATGAATCAATTGTTAGGAGAGGGTCGAAAGTAAGATGGAAGAAAGAGAATTTGAAAGGAGGTACAGTAAAATGAGCGAAAGAGGGATGCAGCTAGGGACCGAAGGCACGCTGCAAAGAACCTTAAGTAATGCGTACAGTGCACCGCATGAGGTGCACTGACGGCACTAGCCCCCTACGGGGACCACAGACGAGAACAATTATATTTAGAATATCCACAGACAGTTTTGGAGCGTCATGCTCCCTATTCTGTGTGGAGACACTGAAGAGGGAGCATAATGCTCCGAAACTGTATCTGAATTTCTTAAATATATTCGTCCTCCAATTTGCGTTTTTTTTTTTAAGTTTCAAAGTTCGCGTCACGTTTCTAACATCAAATAACTGGAGATTTCTTCAAAGCTTGGAGAAGAAATGTATTTGTTCTCCAATTTGTGGGTCTTTTCAAACATGTCTCGGAGGAACGGAGATTAAAGATTAAATAAACGGAAGAGTCAGAAATCAAGAATTTAAAGGTGACGTTTAAGCGAAGAAAGACGAAATTCTGAAGGAAAGCTGACGTATTAAAAATACTGCAAAGTGAAAAAAACACTCTTTCTGAGAAGTAAGAGATGGACCGTGAAGATGTTTAAAAAAAGAAGAAAATTACAAAATAACAATTGCAAAATATAAGGATGAAATTATACACAGGAGAAATATAAATTGAATATAAATGTAAGATATACGGACAAGACAAGATCTAAAGACCAAATTAATACCTTGATTAACTGATTGAGAAATTCAGATATAAATAACTCTCTCTCTCTCTCTCTCTCTCTCTCTCTCTCTCTCTCTCTCTCTCTCTCTCTCTCTCTCTTCATATGTATATATATATATATATATATATATATATATATATATATATATATATATATATATATATATATATATATATATACATATATATATATATATATATATATATATATATATATACATATATATATATATATATATATATATAATATATAGCTATACTATATACATATATTAAAAATTAGCTAACTTACTTTGCACGTGACCCCACATGACACAGTCATCCGAGACAAAGGCCAAACCATCGTGAAAAAGGGCACAAAGATTCTGACACCCACCAACAGCAGGTGTCACGACGCTTCAGAAACTAGGCTATGTCCAAAATTCACCCAACGATTGGATAAAATCCTTGAAATGGCCCGAAATCGTTAACTCGATCAATCCGGACTCGAGAAGGCATTAGGTACCCATAGAATGAGCATTAAGTGCCAATTCGATGACTACCCTAGAGAGAATTCTATATGTATTAAGTGACCACACTATAACTACCCTGGACAGAAAGACGAAAAACACCTAAATTCGGGCACAGAAATCGAGGCGGCCGGGCACCACCCAAAGGTGATGGTATCACTGTTGGTGGGCGTGACTTCACGACCCTGCCCCGCTCGGGTGGCAAGGAATGACAGACTCGGTTGTATCCCTTTGGCACACCGGGGTCACAGGTCAATCGCTCGCCAAATGCAGAGAGAGAGAGAGAGAGAGAAAGAGAGGTAAATCCCCGAAGCATGGAGGAACTTGAACTCGAAGCAAGAAGTAGTTTAAAAAAAAGGTTGCGGAAATGATGTGGAAAATGTGAGAAACAGTTTTTTGATAATGATAGAAATTAAGTTTAAAAACCAGGTGTGTGCCTAATCTTCAAAGATAATGTAACAAAAGACATCTATTGTAACATAAAACTGCTGGAGCATGATGTTACAAAGGTGTTTCACATACCATTCGATGTCTCCAACATAAATAATAATAATATTATTATCCACCTATGCATGCAGAACATGCCTACAGGGGCCGTTGACTTGAAATTCAAGCTTCCAATAACTATGGTGCACACTTGAAAGAAGTTACAGAAGGCAATGGGAAATACAGAAAGAACAGATCAGTTATTAGAAAAGAAAAAGAATTAATAAAATAACAAATAAAATATAAAAAATATACATTAACTCACTGGATAGTTTATAGCCAACTTGAAGGTCATGACTTTTAAGAAACGTAATTTGTGATTGCTTGAAAGTGATTTGAGTTTTGCTTGCACTTCACGGAAAAGCGCTTTCTCTCTTGATAATTTTATTAAAATACTGTAGTATGTGTCCCTCACAGATTTTAAAAGATCAAAGTTTGGTACAATTTGGGTCTGAGAAATTTAGACTGGGAAATTCCCTATAAAATGACATTTACATAATTCACCATTCATACACGATAAATCCATTACTGACCCAGAATAAATTCATTATTATTATTATTATTATTATTATTATTATTATTATTATTATTATTATTATTATTATTATTATTATTATTCAGAAGATGGACCCTATTCATATCAAACAGGCCACCCACTGGGGCCAGTGACTTGAAATTCAAGCTCCCAAAGAATATGGCGCTCAGTAGAGAGAAGTAACAGAAGGTAATGGCAAATACAAAATGAAGAGATCACTTATTGAAATGGAAAAAAACACAAATTAACAAACTGATAAATAAATATAAAAAAATCAGGAAGAAGCAAGAGGAGGTAAAGGTCAAAACAATACGGTAAAATACACAATTACATCTCATACATATACTCCCTGCTTTACTGGAAAAGCTACCTGATTCCTCCCCGCCCCAACCACTCCAACCCCACACCTCCCTATCCTATCACCCTACAGGAGGAACGTTAACAGGATTCCAGCATCTCCCTCGAAGGACAGCTTATCCTTGGCCCCCGACACCTTCTACAAAGAAAGACTAACAAGATCTAACAAACACATTACCGGAGCCTAAATCCTCTTACACAAATGGCTCCAAGGAGCCACAAGGGAATCCGATTGGAGTCGTTAAAGCTGAGGCTGATGGTCTACTGCTTCTGGCGGAGGACCCAAGGAACTTAGGAGGACCACGGACAGGATCTGAATTTTTGGGCGAAGGGGCACCTACGTAAATGCTCTTTGAGTGTGTATAGTAAGAAGTATGGATTGCTTACATACAACTCCATAACTAGATTGGCTATGTATAGCTATATTTCTTATTACATAGGTAGGTATACACAAAAACTCACACGTGTATGGGTGTGTATATATATATATATATATATATATATATATATATATATATATATATATATATATATATATATATATATATATATATATATATATATATATATATATATATAGAGAGAGAGAGAGAGAGAGAGAGAGAGAGAGAGAGAGAGATAGAGAGAGAGAGAGAGAGAGAGAGAACAAGTTTTGCATCAAGGGGATGATTCTTGAGAAAGAATGCAACAGTCGTTGGCATAATTATAGTTGAAGTCGCTGAACAGAAAATTAAATTAAGAGGACAAAATTTATATATATATATATATAAATATATACATATATATATATATATATATATATATATATATATATATATATATATATATATATATATATATGAATGTCTTTTCCTGTAATACTACAGTGTAATATGAAAAAAGAAGGCCCATAAAACACTATTTAAACGTTGAAATCAATCCTTTTTCTGTGCCCCTGTTCACTGGTACCAGTGAACAGGGGCACAGAAACAAGTGCCCGAAATATATGGTTTCAACGTTTAAATAGTGTTTTATACCTTCTTATTTTAAAAATATATATATATATATATATATATATATATATATATATATTACACATTCCGTCAAATGGGGCGGAAAACAGAAAACAACGATCGAATCAATCCTTTTTCGTGATTTCTGGTCGTGAAGTATAATAGTAGTGACAATAGTAATACCACAATAAGAACCAAGTATATACACAATTATAACGATAAAAGCAATTCCAGTACTTTTAATAATAATTAATCTCACATGCCCAATTACCGAGGAAAATAAAACCAGCTGTAATTACCCTGGTATTCTAATGCATCGCCAGAGGCCGTTGACATTATCAGCAATTCCAGTAACCGTAATTTCAGCTAAATTATTTGATTTATACGAAATTCAGGCTGTCAAGGTAAAGCACTGGGTGGCACTGTCGGCCATTCAGCACTTTAGACAGTGAAAAGATGGAGTTGGTGTCGTTGGACAGCGAGGTAAAGAGATCCGGAAAATGAATGAGATGAAGTACAAGGATCCAAAGGAGAAACTGGGAGAAAACCATACAGTTGCATTAAAAATTAATAGTTAGAGAGGTTGGACTACAAAATTTTAGAAAGGAGGAGGGAATGGCGGTAAATTTAAAAGGCTAAAAAGTGGGTGGAGCTGAGTACCGAACACAAACTGCAAAAGCTCTAGAGTAATGCCTACAGTGTACCACGTGAGGTGCACAGACGGCACTATAGCCCTCTGATGGTAGTATTTTGTGGTTAATTCCCCACAAATTACCGAAATAGTTCCAACCGTGGAAGAAAAGGGAAGACCAACAAACGTCAAGTTAACCACTGACATAAATTCCTACCTAATCCTTCGATTAGTCCCCAGGGAGACGATGGCGACGGTATACGAAGGACCAAGGAAGAAGGACCAACTCGGGAAGGGCAAAACCTTCTTGAAAGCCTTTGGGTAGGGGGGAAGGGGGAAGGGGGGGGGTTAGCGATTTCACACCTGAACACAGGTGACAAGTCGATGGTTTTATGCCGCATTTGGGACGAGAGAGGAAACATGAGCCTATGCAGTTATATTTATTACCTGTATTTTTTATGTGTATAGTAACTAAACTCCACAAAACACACACACACACACACACACACATATATATATATATATATATATATATATATATATATATATATATATATATATATATATATATATATATATATATACATACATATACACATACATATATAATTCAATAATGTAATCACACTATACAATAACATTTTATGTAAATATAAGGTAATTGATTAACCACCCCCTAGTAAACTAAGCTTTATAAATAAAAGTAAGCGCAAGACCCCCAAAACTCAAACTACCGTCCTCTTGGTGATATAAACAGAAAGGAGGATGTTATTGTGCCTTAGTTCTTGCTTGACAAAGCCAGCGACACAGGCGAAACGGACCGTAGCAAGTGAAAGAAATGGCAACCACGCCCACGGCTGTGTGTCCTTATCTAAAATTATGAAGAAAGGCTGAAAGTAGGAGTGAGAAAATATGAAAAAGTCCGTATCAAAGAAGTCAATGCCACAAAGGCGATCGCCTACAACAAAAATTGTGAAGGAGAAAAACTGCACAATACACACAGTCTTGTGGCCGACTGCGTTAGTGCGTCCCTGTAGTCCTGATTCCTCGTCCGTCGCTGGTTCGACCCCACGGGACGGTGGACTTATTATCAACTAAAAAATTCCCCTTCGGTAACATATATGAAAATATATTATTTCCGAGGTAGAGTGAATTGGATATTAAAGGACGTTTGTAGCTTTCTGATTGTATATGAATCACGGTGATGTGATAAATAGTCATAATATGGCTACATGCGACAAACGCACTACACGGTCAACATGGCAAAGGTGGGTGGATATCGTCTCCAAACGCAAAACACCTGAGTTCGACAGGTGAGATGATGGGAGATGTTATTCACTTATACCTCTCTTGTGGCCGACTGCGTTAGTGTGTCACTGTAGTCCTGATTCCTCGTCCGTCGCTGGTTCGATTCCCACGGGACGGTGGACTTATTATCAACTAAAAATTCCCTTCGGTAACATATATGAAAATATATTATTTCTGAGGTAGAGTGAATTGGATATTAAAGGACGTTTGTAGCTTTCTGATTGTATATGAATCACGGTGATGTGATAAATAGTCATAATATGGCTACGTGCGACAAAACGCACTACACGGTCAACATGGCAAAGGTGGGTGGATATCGTCTCCAAACGCAAAACACCTGAGTTCGACGGGTGAGATGATGGGAGATGTTATTCACTTATACCTCTCTTGTGGCCGACTGCGTTAGTGTGTCACTGTAGTCCTGATTCCTCGTCCGTCGCTGGTTCGACCCTGTTTGAGTGGACTTATTATCAACTAAAAATTCCCCTTCGGTAACATATATGAAAATATATTATTTCGAGGTAGAGCGAATTGGATATTAAAGGACGTTTGTAGCTTTCTGATTGTATATGAATCACGGTGATGTGATAAATAGTCATATATATATATATATATATATATATATATATATATATATATATATATATATATATATATATATATAATATAATATATATATATATATATATATATATATATATATATATATATATATATATATATATGTGTGTGTGTGTGTGTGTGCCATAAACGTTTCTTAGAGAAATAGTCTACCTCCTTGCATTATCAGTCACCTTTTGACAATGCAAGGTCATTGCTTGCTATCCTAAGTTTGCGTCATTTTGCACGTGCATAAAGCAGTATGATGAAGTTATTATTAAAAACAAATAAAACACTTAAGACATAATAATATCCCTGAGAAAACTAACGACAACACATCCGAACTGTACTAACCTTGAGGAGTCGCAGCCAAAAGCGACAAACAGATTAAACCATTAATCACAAACTGCGACAAACAGTAACACTTCTTCGAGCAAAAGGTCTAACAGGACATCGAGGAGCAATATATCAAGAAGCAATTAACCTGTTTGAGAGGTGTCACCATCTACATTTATAACAAGTGCTGCCAGAACCCAGCAACATTATAAGACGGGTCACTTTCACTTCAGGTTACTCGAGTGGACGAACTATATCTGGTAACTATGCCCCAGAAGCTTTTCTGATATTCCATGTCGTCCATTAAAGGAACCCTGACCAATACTTTGTTAATTTACGATTTAGCAATTACTGCCAATAATGCTCTTATCTTCGCTGCAAGAAACAAGTACCCCTCCAGCATTAACTCACTGCCGAGCTAACTGGCAATAACTTTTTTTGAAACAGAAATTTGTATGGAAATCAAGGAGCATTTAAAATCATAAATACATCGCGGACAACACTGGACTTATCAAGGCAATTATATTTATCTTTGGTACACGGGCGTACAAACAGCGTTACACAACGCCTCCAGAGGGCGAGCTATAATTTCAGTCTGTGGTCAGAGACTGATATAAGGAAAGATATACGGTCTGAAGAGCTCAGTCCGTTATATAGACATACAGACGCAGATACTGATTGAGAAGCGATTTACTGAGCGAAAAAGTAAATTCTGTTACAGATTCAACAAGTTAACCTGGCAAGTCGTTTTCCTTTGTAAGAATATGGAAAAACATGTCCTTTTCGATATGGCTTAAGAAAACGGCTTTTCGTTCAACATACACATAATCAAGTAGGCTAAACAAAAACATATAAGCAATGACGAACGTAAACACTTGAAAAGTAAATCCCATATTCTAGTAAGATGGACAAAGTGGAACCAAGTTTTACATTTATGGATAAAAATATTTTAAATAGTCGTCAATATGCAATAAATATTATTAAAGGGAAGAGAGAGAGAGAGAGAGAGAGAGAGAGAGAGAGAGAGAGAGAGAGAGAGAGAGAGAGAGAGAGAGAGAGAGAGAGCAATAAATTTTATTGAAGAAAGCAAATAATTGGTAAATCTTATTACAGAGAGAGAGAGAGAGAGAGAGAGAGCAGTAAATTTTATTGAAGAAAGCAAATAATTAGTAAATCCTATTAGAGAGAGAGAGAGAGAGAGAGAGAGAGAGAGAGAGAGAGAGAGAGAGAGAGAGACCTTACCTTACAGACCTTACAATTCGTTCGGGTTGCCCCAGGTCCCTCAGTGTGAGGCGCCTTTGATGTCTACCAGAGAGTTGCTAACGCATCTTCCAGTCTTGGATGGTCTGGGATGCATCTTAGATATTTGTCGAGCTTATTCTTAAACACATCTACACTCACTCCTGTTATGTTCCTCAGATGAGCTGGTAGCGCATTGAATAGACGCTGCATTATCGATGCTGGTGCGTGGTGGATTAATGTCCTGTGTGCTTTCCTTAATTTTCCTGGTATAGTTTTGGCACTATTAATCTACCTCTGCTTGCTCTTTTTTGATAATTTTAGTTCCATGATGTTTTCAGTAATTCCTTCTATCTGTTTCCATGCTTGAATTACCATGTAGCGTTCTCTTCTCCTTTCAAGACTATATAAATTTAAGAATTGTAGTCTTTCCCAGTAGTCAAGGTCCTTAACTTCTTCTATTCTAGCTGTAAATGACCTTTGTACACTCTCTATTTGTGCAATATCCTTTTGGTAGTGTGGGTACCATATTATATTGCAATATTCAAGTGGACTACGTACGTACGTTTTATAAAGCATAATCATGTGTTCAGCTTTTCTTGTTTTGAAGTGCCGGAACAACATTCCCATTTTTGCTTTGCATTTTGCCAATAGAATTGCTATTTGATCATTGCATAACATATTCCTATTCAACATCACACCAAGGTCTTTAACTGCTTCCTTGTTTGTGATTGTCTCATTATTAGGTCCTTTATATGCATATAGCATTCCTACTTTATCACCATAGTTCATTGATTCAAATTTATCAGAGTTAAATACCATCCTATTTATCTCTGCCCATTTATATATTTTGTTTAGGTCTCTTTGTAGCGAGTTCCTATCTTCATCACAAGCAATTTCTCTACTTATTCTTGTGTCATCTGCGAAACTTCTTACTACTGAGTCCTTAACATTACTGTCTATGTCTGCAATCATAATCACAAACAGCAACGCAGCTAACACCGTACCCTGTGGTACACGGATATTACCGTAGCTTCATCCGATTTCTCATCGTTTGCAATCACTATCTGTTTTCTATTTTGCAAAAATTCTTTTATCCATCTTCCTACTTTGTCAACAATGTTATGTTTTCTAATTTTTTTCGCTAATATATTATGATCTACCTTGTCAAAAGCTTTTGCAAAGTCTAGGTAAACCCCATCTGTATCTTTTTCATTTATCATATTTTATATATGCTTTCATGGTGGACTAACAGTTGGGTTTGTGTACTTTTTCCGGGTACAAAACCATGTTGTCCTATATTGAACAATCTATTTTTCATTAAATGTTTCATTATATTTTTTTCATTACCCTTTCATATACTTTCATAATATGAGATGTCAGACTCACAGGCCTATAATTACTTGCCTCTAGTCTTGAACCACTTTTGAAAGTAGGAGTAATATATGCTAATTTATGCTCATCATAAATCTTGCCTGTATCTATACTTTGTCTTAATAATATTGCTAGTTTTGCGATTGAATGAACCACTTTCTTTAACAATATGGCAGGTACTCCATCTGGTCCTGCTGCTGATCCATTTTTAATTTCATTAATAGCCTGCACAATATCGGCTTCTGTAATATCTATATCTGATAAGTATTCAATATTTTCATCTCTTATTTCTGTATCATCATCTTCATTGTCAATTCTAGGTGTAAATTCACTCTTATATCTTTCTGCTAATATGTTACATATTTCCTTTTTTCATTCGTTAATCGCCCCTTCAATTCTTAGAGGGCCTATTTCTACTCTTATTTTATTCATCTTTTTGCATATGAATAAAAAATTTTAGGTTTTGCTTGATATTTTGTAGTGTCATTTCTTCTAGGTTCCATTTTCATTTTCTTTTGATTGCATAATCTTTTGTTCTGCATTTTCTATCTTACTTTTAGTTCCATCACTTTCCATGCATTCTTTTCTTTTGCAAGAGCTTTTTCCACTTTCTAATTTTCTGGAACAAGATCCTTCTGTCTCTTGGAATTCGTGACTGATGCTTACTTTTTTCTTCGGTATATATTTTTCCACTATTTCCTCTAATATTTTTTATAATATATCGGTATTTACCTGTATATCATCACTTACAAATATGTTTTCCCATTCTTTGTTTAATTCTTCATTTATTTTTGACCAATTTATATTCTTACTATAGAAATTGTATTTTCCATATCCTTCCCATTTTTTCGTCTCTTGCTTTTCTTTGTTTTCATATGTTCTGGAACGGACTGTTAGTTCTATGACATTATGGTCCGAAATACTCGTGTTATATACTATTATTTCTTTAACATAGTTCACCTCATTCACAAATACTAGGTCTAAAATATTATCCTTTCTTGTTGGTAGGTGATTTATTTGCTGAATGTTATGTTCTAGTAGCATATCTAATAGCTTTTCAAATTGCCTCTTATCTTCTGCACTACTATTGCTCTCTTTTTATATGTATAAATACAACCACAGTCTCCTATTCGTTCTTTCCATTCTACAAAAGGAAAGTTAAAGTCTCCGGTTAGGAGTATAGTCCAGTCCTTGTGATTTCTACATATTTCATCCAATTTTTCAATTATTATGTCAAACTCTTTAGTATTAGGGGGTCTATATATTACAATGTTCACTAATTTTTCAGATTCAAATTCTACCGCTATTAATTCACATTCTGTGTTACTATATTTCTCACAGATTTTTCCTTGATTGGCATCTCTCCCATATATCGCGGTTCCCCCTTGATTTCTATTTTTCTATCTGATCTATAAGTTTGGAAACCCTTTATCTGGTCATCATTACCAGTCTCTTGGGAATACCAGGTTTCACTTATATTCAATATTTCTATTTTTCATTTTGGGTTAGTTCTTCTAAGAACTCTATCTTTCTTTTGAGTTACTCGAAACTAGACCCTGCGCGTTCATCACTATGATGGTTTGCATATTATCTCCATTATCTAATATGGGTAATAATAAGGATTTTCCCATGTCTCTTTCCTGTTCTGATATGTTGATCTTTTTTTCATTTCCAGAAATTCGTACATTAAAAATCCAACTTTTCCATTATATTTGTTCTTCCAGCTTCATATTTATTCACTTTGTGCATAAACCTGCACTTATCTCCATATCTGCACCATCCCCTTGCATCATAGATACATTGCTTGTTCCTTGTGCTATATCTAGGTGCTGATGGCTCATATCGTGGTGCTGACTTTTCATAATGTGTTGTTGGCTTGCTTTTTGCCTTCATCACATGATCTTTGTTCTTTTCTTTATTTGTTTCATTTTTACCTGAGATAATCTTCAAGTAAAACCAGCGTTCAGGTCAAGCACCGAATTGAATCGAAGTCAAACAAAGCAGCTAATCTAATCGAGCTCAGAATCGCAGTGCTGAAATGAAGAAGACGCCGAGGGCAAAGTAGCCAGCCAGCCGCTGCGGCGAAAGTAACAATTATCATTTAATTTCAAGAGACTCCTTCCGATAACTTCGAAAAACTTACCATTATCATTCAATTCAGAGATTCCTTTTTTTGAAAGCTTCAAAAACTTACAATTATCTTTCAATTCAAAGATTCCTTTTTGAAAGCTTCAAAAACTTCAGAGATTCCTTTTTGAAAGCTTCAAAAACTTACAATTATCTCTCAATTCAGAGATTCCTTTTTGAAAGCTTCAAAACCTTACAATTTATCTTTTAATTCAAAGAATCCTTTTTGAAAGCTTCTTAACTTACAATGATCTTTCGTTTCAAACAATCCTTTTTGAAAGCTTCGAAAACTTACAATTATCTTTCAATTCAAAGATTCCTTTTTCAGACCTTCAAAAACTTACAATTTATCTTTCAATTCAAAGAATCCTTTTTGAAAGCTTCAAAAACTTACAATTTATCTTTCAATTCAAAGATTCCTTTTTGAGAGCTTCAAAACCTTACGACTATCATTCAATGCAGAGATTCCTTTTTGAAAGCTTCAAAAACTTACAATTACCTTTCAATCCAAAGAATCCTTTTTGACAACTTCTAACTTCAAAAACAATGCTTCCATCTGAAGTTCTTTTATTATTTTTACAAGCTGCTACATTCCAACAAATTAGCACATACAAATATAAATTTATGTTTTACCATATAACTTTTTCCTATTTGTGTTTTTTTATTTTTGATGGGTGGCTCCAGAAAATGCAAACTGTTTCAGTGCCTGTGTTATGGAACTAGGAGGTTAGCGTTAAGGCCCCTTCTCCACCCTGGTAGCAGTCCACTTCAGTCGACCAACTGCCAAGTACAGCTGACTACATTCACATTTATGTCCCTAGCAACGATGTGGTAGTTGCCTAAAGACACTGAGATACCCACAGACTTTCGTAGGGGTCAAAACTAATCACCTACTGAACTAAATCTTTTTCGAAAACCAACAAATTATCTATGGAGTTAAATTTTTTTCGAAAACCAACAAATTATCTATTGAACTAAATCTTTTTCGAAAACCAACAAATTATCTATTGAACTAAAGCTTTTTCGAAAACCAACAAATTATCTGTTGAATTAAATCTCTTCGAAAACCAACAAATTATTTATTAAATTAACTTTTTCGAAAACCAACAATCATTATCTTTCGCTACCTTCTGTTTTCGCAGTATCAATTATGAGCATCGTTTAAGCATAATACCTTCTAATTTAAGCGAAAGTGGGTGGAGCCATGTAAGAATTATGGGCAGTCATATATACAGTAGGTCTCAGGCGAACAATATCTAGATCAATTAGGATTAGGGGCCATTTTAAATCACATAAACTAGAAATCTACAGTTTGCCGATATTGAAAGCAGAGTAACCATTGCTACCAATGGCTTTTTTAATGTTTTATATTTATAGAACGAGGTCGGCGTTACCTTCATACTCCTGGATAACCTACAAAATTCTCTGCTAAGTCAACAAATGCATAACGATATTTAGGGACCTTGCCACTGGATGCGCTTTCTGCTATCAGCCATGATTATACTGTGAGGAAATCGAGAATCTTACTTGCCATTATGACTAACAAAACACACACACATGCATATATGTATACACACACACACACACACGTTATGTTTAAAATTACTGAGTAGGCGCACACGTACGTATATGTATGTATATCTATAATATATATATAATTATATATGTACAGTGTATACTTATATACATATACGTATGTGTGCGCCTACTGAATAATTCTAAACAACGCTACGATACACACACACACACACACACACACACACACACACATATATATATATATATATATATATATATATATATATATATATATATATATATATATATATATATATATATATATATATATATATATATATACACACACACACACACATAAGTGTGCCTACTCAATCTTTTAAAAACAACGCTATGTCGCAACAATATCGAAGATAACATCAAGATTACACGAATAATGAATGAGTAGTGAGAGGTCTCCTTACCACCGTGAAGCACCATGCACAACACCCGTAGTTCACCTGACTTCTTTCTCAAGTGATGTATTTTGTATGGTATATTTTCATGTCTGTCGATTTGTCTATTTGCTCATTTTATCGGTAACAGACTAAACTCCTATTTTGTGGAACCTCGCTTAGTCATTTCCATGACCTCACAGTTTAGTTTAGTGATAAGTTAGCATATTTTCACTAATGAAAACTTCAGGCATGACAACAGCAATACGAATAAGGAATTAATATTTTAAAGAGTATGTTATAGACTTTATGCCGAAGGCCAAGCGCTGGGACCTATGAGATCATTTAGCGCTGAAAGGAAAATAACTGTTAGAAGAGGGTGGAAAGTGAGATGAAAGAGAGGGAATATGAATAGAGGCACAGTAAAAGGAATGAAACAGGTTGCAAAGTCCCTTAAGTAATAATACCGCATGCGCGTGAGGTGCACTGACGGCACTACCCCCTTACGGGGTTAAGAGTTTAAACAATCCCCCCCCTATGCTCTTGAAATGATTCCTGTTCGATATCAATTCTTTCTATGAACTTGTTTTTTTCTCTCTCGAAAACAGGAATGTAGCAGGATTTATTATGACAGTGGGAGACTGTTTTAGGCTTGCCTGTTTTTGCTATGGTTGACAAAACTGGTTATCGCTGACAAAACTGGTTAAGAATGAAGCTGGTTATAGCTTCTAAAGCATATTCACAAGCTCATGAGAGAGAGAGAGAGAGAGAGAGAGAGAGAGAGAGAGAGAGAGAGAGAGAGAGAGAGAGAGAGAGGGAGTGGGAGCTCATGAGAGAGCTCGAGCTCATATGCTTATGTGTGTGTGTGTGTGTGTGAGAGAGACTGAGAGAAAGAGAGAGGTCATTTATGCGCGCGCGCGCGTGTGTGTGTGTGTGTGTGAGAGAGAGAGAGAGAGAGAGAGAGAGAGAGAGAGATGAGGATAATTGGGGATGAACCACAATTTTTCACAACAGATCAGCCACGTGTGGGTAGCCGAAATTCGGGGGAGTTTAATATTAGCGTTGTCAAGCGGGACAATTAACTTCCCGGAGATTTTGGCAGATGTCGGATGCTGCCCATTAAGGGATAATAACACGTTCCCTGAGATAATAGAGGCAAAAATGAAAAACTCGAGAGAAACGGTGAGGGGAGAGAGATTTCAAAGCGAGAACCCGAGGCGCGGAAAAAGGTGAAATTACACCAACGAGGTACACATCACGGTAATGACGTCACAGGTATACACAGGAACTGCAGGTATTTCCTGAAGATTTAATGATCAAAAAGGTACATAAATCATGATAATTACATTACAGGAACTACAAGTATTTCCTGGAAGGTTACGAACGCCGTTGTTGCAATGACGAAACATACAGAGCTAATAATGACATAATGTTGGAAAATCGACAATTCTCGCCTTGCAAGTATTTTGCGATGACTTAAGAGGCAACTGAATAACGTTGGAACCCCGGATGTAAGGCCACCCCCCAAATCCTCCCCCCCACTCTCTCTCTCTCTCCCCTACCCCACCCTGCCACTCAAAAACTTTCACGTCATAACTCCGATGCCCAATTTCGGGGCTGGGGCCTCTTCTGCGGCGAGTCAATGACTCGTGTTTCCATGTCGTGATAATTTCTTCCTTTTCCCATTTCTCTCTCTCTCTCTCTCTCTCTCTCTCTCTCTCTCTCTCTCTCTCTCCTCCTTCCGGAATCCATCAATTACGGAATTTGAGCGATAAAAAAAAATAGGGGCTTCTTTGACAAATATATGAAATTTATGACCCAGGGGAAACAAAATGGTTGTGAGCCCATTTTCTTTTGGCAGTCACGTTTTTGACAGCATCTCCCCAGCTGGAAATCAGAGGCCGAAGACCAAAGACAGACCATCAATTACAGGGTAAAAGAAAAAAAAAGAAGGAAAAAGGCAGAGTGACAGTGACCTTGGCATCTTGATCTCCGGGACTTTTAAAAGGCCAGGACTTTTAAGAGGTGTAAGGAACGCGTCATCGCCAGGCTTTGCCCAGAGGACAACACTACAGTGACTCAAGTTCCCATTCAGTTCTTACTTTTGAAAGCATTTCTGGTTACTGAATGTAAAACATTTTAAACGTGTGCATGCAAACCGTTTACATTAAATAGTTACCAAGCGTATCAGAAAAAAAAACCTATCAACATGATACTGGACAACAATAATTGCCTAGAATGCTTTTAGAAGCAGAGGAATAAAAAATGAACAAATTGGTGAAAAAGATAACTCACCAAGTTGAAAAACATTGTCATAACGATTTGAATGCTTTTAAAAACGAGAAAACTAAAAATGAACAAACTGGTAACAAAAAAATAACTTTCAAATAGTTGAAGAACATTGTCATAAATGCAAGAAGGTAATGGCCTTGACATTAAACTTACTCATACTTCATTCCCTCGACCTTCGTGAGTTTAACCTAATTAACAACATAATTCGAAATGAACTTTCGCTTTAAAACACGGACGATGGGTAAATCTCTAATTTACTCTAAAGCCATAAATAAATCCATTTGGCGTAATCCCTAAATTAAGTTCAAATTTCAGACTGGTTAAAAGAAAATGCAGAAACATTTCTGGAACAATTATTTACGTCCTCTTATTTTTTTATGCACATTGTATCTGTATCATATATATGGGGAACTTTTATAATGACTAAGTATAATACAACGCCATATTGCATTCAGTCAACAAGCAGTCGCTCAAACCTACTGTGAACAGGAAATGATTAGGTAAACAATGACTGTGGAAAAACCACGAATTATGTAAATTCGAAAACAAGGACAGTTTCTCTCTCTCTCTCTCTTTACAAGGCTGTTTGAATAGACAATACAGAAGAAAATACTGAATGCTAAAACACAAAAATTACCGAAATTCCTAAAGCAAAAACTCTCTCTCTCTCTCTCTCTCTCTCTCTCTCAAAAAAAAAAAAAAAAAAAACACTGTTTACCAAGAGTCCTGTCACTCCCACCTCCAAACAATTTCTCAAGGCAGACGCACTCACTTCCAAGTCCAAATAAGGAATTTAAAAAGTTCAGTGATGCAATTTACCAAATCTGAATTTTTTTCCTCCCGTTTTCTATCGGATCGTCCATCTCCTCTGGAGGTCGTTCACATTCACAAGCTGTGCAAGTCATTTGCCCCATGGTCGTCGCATTGTCTGAAGAATTGCCGGACGGGGGAAGAGAGAGAGAGAGAGAGAGAGAGAGAGAGAGAGAGAGAGAGAGAGAGAGAGAGAGAAGCATTTAAAAATGTGACATAGGCACAGGCGCGCACGCACACACATACACACACATTCGGAGAGAGAGAGAGAGAGAGAGAGAGAGAGAGAGAGAGAGAGAGAGAGAGAGAGAGAGAGAGAGAAAATGGTAGGAAATTAAAAAATGCATGACGAAAGAGAAACGGAAGGTGCATTAAAACTTACAGAGAGAGAGAGAGAGAGAGAGAGAGAGAGAGAGAGAGAGAGAGAGAGAGAGGAAATATAGGGGTGAGGCATAGAAAAGCGTTGAGGGTGATGAGGAAGATAAAACAGGTGATAGGAAGTGGTCAGGAAGGAGATAAGGTTGGAGTACTTCCGCCTCTGGAAAATTTATGTACGCGGCAGGAAATGAGAACCAAACGAGAATCAATACTATTTCATCTCTGAGAAACAGTACTATTTCATCTCTGACGTCCACGCTATTTTATCTTTGAGAATCAATACTATTCTTTCCATGAGAACTGATACAATTTTATTTCTGAGAATCAGTAATATTTTATCTCCCAGAATCAATACTACTTTATCTCTAAGAACAAATATTATTCTACCTCTGAAAACCAATACTGTTTTATTTCTGAGAACCAATATTATTCTATCTGAAAACCAATACTATTTTATCTTTGAGAACCATCACTATTTTATCTTTGAGAACCATTACTATTTTATCTCTGAGAATCAATTCTATTCTATCTTTGAGAATTAATACTATTTTGTCTCTCAGAGATAATACTATTCCATCCATGAGAACCAATACTATTTTATCTCTGAAAATCAATTCTATTCTATATTTGAGAATTAATATAATTTTGTCTCTGAGAGATAATACTATTCCAGTCCATAAGAACCGATACTATTTTATCTCTGAAAATCAATTCTATTCTATATCTGGGAATTAATATTATTTTGTCTCTGAGAGATAATACTATTCCATCCGTGAGAACCAATACTAGTTTATCTCTGAGAACCAATACTATTCTCTCTCTGAAAACCAATGCTATTTAATCTTTGAGAACCAGTATTATTTTAAATCTGAAAATCAATTCTATTCTATCTCCGAGAATTAATACTATTTTGTCTCTGAGAGATAATACTATTCCATCCATGAGAACCAATACTATTTTATCTCTGAGAACCAATACTATTCTATCTCTGAAAACCAATGCTATTTAATCTTTCAGAACCAGTATTATTTTATCTCTGAAAATCAATTCTATTCTATATCTGAGAGATAATACTATTCCAGCCATGAGAACCAATACTATTTTATCTCTGAAAATCAGTTCTATTCTATACCTGAGAATTAATACTATTTTGTCTGAGAGATAATACTATTCCATCCATGAGAACCAATACTATTTTATCTCTGAAAATCAATACTACTTGATCTCTGAGAACCAATACTATTCTATCTATGAAAATCAATTCTATTCTATATCTGAGAATTAATACTATTTTGTCTTTGAGAGATAATATTACTCCATCCATGAGAACCAATACTATTTTATCTCTGAAAATCAATACTACTTGATCTCTGAGAACCAATACTATTCTATCTATGAAAATCAATACTATTTTATCTTTGAGATCCAATATAATCTTATCTCTGAGAATCAATTCTATTCTGTCTCTGAGAATTAATACTATTTTGTCTCTGAGAGATACTACTATTCCATCCATGAGAACCAATACTATTTTATCTCTGAAAATCAATGCTATTTGATCTCTGAGAAGCAATACTATTCTATCTATGAAAATCAATACTATTTTATCTTTGAGAACCAATATTATTTTATCTCTGAGAATCAATTCTATTCTATCTCTGAGAATTAATACTATTTTTGTCTCTGAGAGATAATACTATTCCATCCATGAGAACTAACACTATTTTATCTCCGAAAATCAATACTATTTGATCTCTGAGAACCAATACTATTTTATCTCTGAAAATCAATGCTACTTGATCTCTGAGAACCAATACTATTTTATCATCTCTAATAATCAACAATACTATCTAATCTCTGAGAACTAATACTATTTTATCTCTGATAATCAACAATACTATCTGATCTCTGAGAACCAATACTAAAGTATGTCTGACTTCGTGAACGGAGTATTAGGTAAATGAAACGATAAATAATGGGACTGAATTGCGGAAAAAGTAGTTTTTTCATGGTATTCTAACCTGAAATTGTTAAAGCATAGCAGGAGGAAAACGAGATTTACTAAATTATTAATAAGTTTCCAAATTCTGGAAAGACCAAATTTCGTGAGTCAGCCAAATCAGTTCTCGGCTTCAAATTGACTTTGTAAAATAAAGGACACTGATTTTACGTTCCTTTTAAGATTTCCAAATGAAAGATATTATCAAAAGATGTAAGAAAATAATGTGAAGTAGGCTAAACGGTCACCCGATTCTAATTCTTTATATAAAAAAATTCTTTTAAGCGAATACAAAAAAAAATTAATACAATTTTGTTAACATGTTTAATACAAGAAAGCTCAACTTTGCAAAGCAAAGAGAACGAAGAAATAAAAGAATCATATACGTTATATAAAACAAAATTAAATTTCAAAATATACGAAAAAGCTTTGTGTCTTGAAGTATTGATTCTCTGAGACAAAATAAAAATACTGATTCTCAAAGATAAAATAGTACTGATTATCAAAGATAAAATAGTACTGATTCTCAAAGATAAAAAACTGATTCTCAAAGATAGTACTGATTCTCAGAGATAAAACACTTGGCTCTCAGGGATAAAATGGTATTGATTATTAGATATAAAATAGTACTGTTTCTTACAGGTAAAATAACATTGGTTCTCAAGGACAAATTAGTATTGATTCTCAGAGATAAAATAATATTCGTTCTCCAGAGATAAAATAGTGCTGGTTCTCAGAGATAAAATCTCACTTGTTCACTCCACCCATAAACCAACCCTAAAGAAAAAAATAACCAATCAAATCTTAATCTACGAAATATTTACAGAACAAAAAATTATACACAACGAGAAAACAAGACGAAAGCGACAAGCCTCACGTAACGCACACATGAATCTGACCTCTAAAGTACGGCACGAATGACCTAGCTTTCGACCCCGCCGTGACCCGGCCGTCGATATTTCTTTCATTTTTGTCTCGTTACGTGTGCTTGAAATCTATTCCTCGGAAAATACCTATCATGCGAAATCTAATTCTTTTCCTAAAGCTTTTTCTAATTTCCCTAAATCTTGTTTAAATTCTCTTTAATCATGGATGCGTGAGCAGGTATACAGCCTCGTTCAAGTAATGGGATTTGCTAATAATATATATATATATATATATATATATATATATATATATATATATATATATATATATATATATATATATATATATATATATATACAGTATATATATATTATATATATTATTTTTAAGTAGAGATAATATTACATTCAGCAGAAATTAATCAGTTTCCCATTTACTGATTTCAAAAATTTTTAAAATATATAATGACATATACAACAACAACAAAAACAATAATAATAATAATAATAATAATAATAATAATAATAATAATAATAATAATAATAATAATAATAATAATAATAATACACCGGACACCAAGAACTAAACTCCTTTTAAAGCAACAACAGCAAAGTCTGCAAGATAATGTTGCAGCCGATGCAAAAATCAAATATGCTTTGTACTGCAGGAAATTTTGGATACTGAACCTTCAATTATCTAATTGGCAACTCAATTAAATATCCACTGCACATAGGAGACAGAGTGTACGAGACGTGTACAAGCAAAGTACAGAGAAGAAGTTGATAACATCGCAAGAATCCTGGTTAATAATTAACCTCTGCTTGTCTCTCAGAACCAGTTCCAGAAAATGTTTCATGTGCAGAAAGAGTGTGTGTGTGTGTGCTTATTCTCTCTCTCTCTCTCTCTCTCTCTCTCTCTCTCTCTCTCTCTCTCTCTCTCTCTCTCTCTCTCTCTCTCTCTCTCTCTCTCTAAAAAAAAAAAAAAAAAAAAAAATCCACCAAGTACAAGGGAAAAACCAATAGTGTTCGATCGCTACCCGGTTCTATTTTACTAAAATTTAGAGAAGGATAGTTTACTTACTGCTAGGCAGTCATATTTAACAAAAATAAACTTAAGTAAAAAACTTATCAGTACCAACGTTAACAGAATTTTTTGTACAATTATATTCTAAAAAAAAAAAAAGACCAGTAGACAACATGCTTTAACATGGCGACTTTTCCAAAATTACATTTTATCACACATACAAACAATAACAATTTATTCTGCCAAAGCAAGGACATCTGCGTCCTCCTATACGTGAATTAAAGACAGTAACTAACGGAATACGCAGTTGCTATACCGTCAAATGGGTATGCACACCTGATTTCACCTGAAAAACTGCTTAATAACATGTACTTGACAACTTTATACTTGAGACACTTATGATTTCACATCAGCACTTCTTCCACTTTGTCTGTCCTCACACTTCCAACTTTTTTTGCACGACTATCCACAAAGACCAACGTATAGAAAAGTGTCAATTATTGTTTGCTAATGTAAAAAGACATTACAAGTTCACTAGGAGACGATACAACCTCAGGCAGGTCAAGTTGACAATGTTTGGATCCTATAACATCACTCCTTTGTGCCCTGAGAGGTAATTCTTGCAAAGCTCGAGTTCCTTTGACTCCTAACTGACTCCTAAACTGATAGCTCTTCTTTAAATGGATTATTTTCACCCTGACAATAATTACGGAGGTTTTTATCAATGATGTGTAATGGATATATTTAGGAATGTGAATAATGTCGTATTTTTCTTATGAAATTAAATGTAAAAAATAACCTCTCCAAACATACACACACTTTATAAACATATATGTATGGGGTAGAGTGATGCAGATGGAGGTGCCTGGTGGCAGAGCGAGAGGAAGACCGAAGCGAAGGTGGATGGATGTAGTCAGAGAAGATCTGAGAGACAAACAATTGTCAGAGGACGATGTGTTTGACCGAGCCACGTGGAGGAAAGCTGTCAGAAACATCGACCCCACATAGAAGTGGGAAAAGATGCAGATATAATATATATATATATATATATATATATATATATATATATATATATATGAATACACACACATATATACAGTACATATATATATATGTATATGTGTGTATGTATGTATATATGTATATATGTATGTATATATAATATATATACACTATAAATACACATACATTATGTATATATACATACATACATATATATACATATTATATATATATATATATATATATATATATATATATATATATATATATATATATATATATATATATATATATATATATACAATAGGTGACGTCTCTTTCGCCACGTTAATCAACACGGCAGAGAAACCGGACGTTTGTAGCATGGTGCCATATAACCATAAAATATTTCCACGACTTTAATTAGCCGACTAATAACGTAAGACCATTCCACTGTATAACGTCCGTCATACCAAGACGTGACGTCACACAACCTCCCCCTCCACCAATCGAATTTCTCTCTTCCCACACCTCCCCCCCTCCCTCCCATAATGACTGACAGACAGGTACTATTTCTTCATTCCGGCCAGGTATCAGCTCCCTAATTAATTTATATCGTGGGACAGGCAAACCATAAAAATGCAATTAAATGTCTTCTTATCTCATCGGCGAAAGAAAATAATTACTTCGAGAAAAAAACTAACAGGGAAGGAAAGAAATCTTCAAATAGAGCGATTTTGTCACAAGGTGACGGTGGAGCCCATTCGACCAGAAAGCTTAAAGTCGATGTTTGGTTGTTTTTTTGTGTATTTTTTTCTAACCTTTACTCTTGGGCCGCCAGAAAGGGGAACCATGACTACCTGACTATTCAAGAGCTTGTTATTTAATTGTTTAGTAAGGAAACTTGTTATCATTGTTATTCCTTGGGGTTTCGTAACCAAACAAAAAATCTTCACATTCTTAACTGTTTTTTTTTTCTTTTTTGCTTCGGTATTATAATTATATTTAAGAATTATAACAGTGAATTCCACAACCTCTACAAAATAACATTAATAAATAAAAGGTTAATGTTACACCTCTTTTGAACTGGTAACCTAGAACAAAAAATCTTCACCTTCCAATGAACCTAGTTACAGCAATAAAAACTTTAGTAATTAAACGTTAAACAAAAGCCAACATGTATAAAAATAATATTCAGAACTGGAGCTTACAATCACTGTCAATGATCGCAAGCTTCAAGTAATATAAAGCCTTATGGTCAGGTTTCTTGTCCCATATTTTATTCCAAAGACCTTGGATTAATTTATGAAAACCGCATTCACCTTCACTTCATGGGCATAAACGTATTTTCTGAGATTCATACTGAAATATAATGTAGCTAAAATTATGGGTAAAAATATTTATTCTTGTAATGGAAATTTTGATGATTTCTCTCTCTCTCTCTCTCTCTCTCTCTCTCTCTCTCTCTCTCTCTCTCTCTCTCTATCTCTCTATATATATATATATATATATATATATATATATATATATATATATATATATATATATATATATATATATATATATATATATATATATATATATATATATATATATATATATATATATATATATATGTGTACATGTATATACAGTACACATATATATATATATATATACATATATATATATTTGTGTACTGTATATATGTATATATATGCATAATATTTATGTATACATATATATAAACAATATATATATATATATATATATATATATATATATATATATATATATATATGTGTGTGTGTGTGTGTGTGTGTCTAGTTGGGTATAATTTATTTCCAGGTTGAAATGAACTCAATATTAATGGGTTATTTGTGGATCATTAATTAAAACCATAAAAATATCATTTGTAAAACGTAAAATTATTATAAATATATATATATACAGTACAGTAGTATGTATGTGTATAATATATATCTATATATGTATGTATATATATATATATATATATATATATATATATATATATATATATATATATATATATATATATATATATATATATATATATATATATATCTAAAGGACAAAAGAGACTTTAGTATTTATAACCATACCAATATACAAACGTCTAGTGGACCGAGATCTAACTGAATTACGGAATGGAGGTCAACAGTGATTTCAAGGAAAGTGATAGTCTGAGACGCTCTACACTTTCGCTCTTAATATAGTCAAGGGTAGTGCTACCCCCAGGCAACAGTTCCCCACAGTTGCAACGAAACTGCAACTGATGTTTCGCTTCAGGACTGCAACCAGAACTGTTAACATTGTGCCCTAAGCATCGCCGTCCTTTTATAGAATATAGAATATAGATTTAAGGCCAAAGTCCAAGCGCTGGGACCTATGAGGTCAGTTAGCTCTTCTGAAAGGGAAATTGACAGGAAAAATGTTTTAAAGGTGTAACAAGAGGAAAACATCGCAGTTGCACAATGAAACAACTGTTAGAATAGGGTGGAAGTAAGATGGAAGAAACTGAATATAAACGGATGTACAGTAAAAGGAATGAAAGGGGTTGCAGCTGAACAGTATGAGGTGCACTGACGGAGCTACCCTCTACGGGGGCCGTCCTTTTATAAATTTCAAAATAATAAATTTCTTCCCGCCTCTCTCCATTTTTCTAGTTTTACAAGACACTTTTAATTTACTACCCATGCTAACTTCCACTTAAGAGAACCTCAACATTAATCAGTCCTACAAAATAAATCTACATCACTAGACTCACAAATGACCTTCAAAACTCCCAGCAAACTACGGTTTGCAAAGCTGCAATCAACGTAATGGTTAAGTGACCACAAATTGGGTGTGTCAAAACTCTAAATAATCAGGCATTTAATGAAATCCCGGGTTGTCACGGATGGTTTATCTAGGCTAAGTCAATAATGGCTCGCTTTATTTGAGATCTAATGCCTTCAATAAAGACAGGCGTGGCCCCCTTCCTCCCCCACCCCCATCTCGTCTCTCAAATAAAATTTACGAAGTGATGAATCATAGGAATTTTAAAACTATCCTGTTCCAGACGAAATCTTCTAACCTTGATACTCTTACATTGTACATAGATTTTAAATTCTCAGGTGTTGAATTTGAATTCCATACACTATTTATATTATCCATACCGTCAAAAATAGCGGTATTATAAGAGAGATGGGACGGGAAGTTCCGAATCTTGGTAAGCAACTTTAAGTATAAACATGAAATTCATCACCAGTAGACTATCATTGTTGCACACCAAGATACGTGAATATAAACTGCATTTATACAAGTGTCAGTGTGTGTGTGTGTGTGTGTGTGTGTGTGTGTGTGTATATATATATATATATATATATATATATATATATATATATATATATATATATATATATATATATACATACTGACACTTGTACATACGTGACTTTTGTTATACACCACAAATACCCTTTAACATCGAATACCTTGGGAATAACTTATACCTTTAGGGAATTATAATTGATATGAGCCCTGCCCTTATCAGTTATAATTCCCTTTGGGTCTAAGTTAATTCCAGGGTATATTAAATTCGATTTTAAAGGTTATTTGGGACTTAATACTGATATATACAGTATATATACATATATATATATATATATATATATATATATATATATATATATATATATATATATATATATATATATATATATATATATATATATATATATATATATATATATATATATATATATAGAGAGAGAGAGAGAGAGAGAGAGAGAGAGAGAGAGAGAGAGAGAGAGAGAGGCGTTATAGTTTCCTGAATCTAATAACTACTTCTTTACAAACTCGCTTCTACTTCCTTTATCAACAACTACCATTCTCATCTACAGAAAATATTCCATTAAGAAAAGGCATCACTCTTGACAATGTATGTCCTAAATAATAATAATAATAATAATAATAATAATAATAATAATAATAATAATAATAATAATAATAATAATAATTTAGATACCTGTTTATCCTTGCATACGTTGGTCTGTAGCAAACACTTACCTGAAAATACAACATAAACAAAAACGTTAAAATATTTATTTGTTTGCCAAAGAAAAACAAACAAAACCACAACTAAAAAACAGTTAACATACAAAGAAATACTCAAACGTGACGACTGAAGCTTTCATTAAGAGTAATTAGACATGATTTATGGGGAGAGCTCAGTTGCGGTTCATTCCTCGCCGTAAACAAAATCACAGTTATGTACAGTTCATCCCCTTAGGCCTATTCCGTGTGAGGTCCTGAGTATAGTTCCGAACACTAGAGAGTTTTGAAGGAAAAAAGTGGTTATTTTTATATTTCACGAGTTTTTTTTTTTATATCAATGAACTGAATCCAGATGCCATTTGCTTAGCGTAAATCTCAGTGGTTTGTAAACAATTTCATGGCTTTTTTTTTTACAGCACAGGGAACAGATTCAATCCCTGTAAAACGTCGTGGATAATTATTCACAAATTTATATAAAATCAACAGACTAACCTTCTTTAAACAGCATTTACGATTAAACAGTCTTCTGTATTTGTCCAAATTCTTGTAAAGCCTGATGAATAATAACTCATAAACTTATATAAAAATAAAACACTATATTACTAAGAAAACAGCATTTACGATTACACAGTCTTCTTTTATGTTCCATTTCCTGTATAGCCTGGTGAATAATAATTCATAAATTTCAATAATAACTAAAAAAAACTAGGCTACTTTAAACAGAATTTACGACTAAGCAGTCTTCAGTAATTGTTTCTCATCTTGATACTTATCACCAAAAATTTGCAAGTCCTCCATGGTACGTTAAAAACAAAGAACAATGGAAAGTAAAAAGCTGATACAAAATCTTTTAAAAAATATAGAATTACTGTATTTTAAGCAATGAAGAAGCTTAGGAACCCTTTAATACCAAAAACAAAATCTTTCTTTTGCTTCTCTCTCAAGTGTAACAATACCCGTGGGCAACAGTCTCCGACTGTCCATTAAATAAACGAAGCAAAACGAAAAGAATCCTAGATTAATTGATATAGCGGTAAATGGCATTTATTCGGGGTGAAAAGTATAGCTTTTTTTGCTGGTTATTACTTTCGCGATGCGGATGACTGCGCGCTTTAATGCTTTTACAAGGAAGCAAAGAGCAATTATTCCGAGATTCACAGCGCTATAAAATAATAAAAATAATAATAATAATGGCAGCAACAGTAATAATTTAGTAAATATTTTAACATGATCGCGAAAGTAATAACCAGTGAAAGTCATGCTCCTCTTCATTATTTTTTTGGGAGTGTCCGCTTCCCAGTCCACTTGTCACTTTTTTCCATATCAAATACATATACTACGAAGCCATTCTATCACACATCTTGAGCATGGATTATCAAGTTAAAATGATAATTATACGATCAAGACAACATCAGAATATTGTAAAAAAAAAAAAAAAATGGGATAAGAGGCATTAATGATTCTGATACAAATCGCAGTCATAACGTCCAGATGTTAATCTGCATGTGTAATCTATGAAGGCTAATCTTAACACGCGTCAAATGTAATGTTTGAAAATCTAATATTTTAAAATACTATATATATGTATACAGTAATCATATTTTTATCTGAAATTATAAAATAATGATTAAATTAATTACAGGGTAAAAGAGCTTTCACTAACCGTAAGCAAAGTATAAATTTTTAGGCAACCAATCCTATTCTTCTCAATAATGAATTCAAATATAATCAACACAAATAAAAATCCAAAGATTAAATTAGCAAAAAAATCTTCATCATTCTAAAAGTCAATCCCCTCAAGACTACAAAGATAGAGAGATAAATTAGAAGCAGATTACTTGAAGATAGAAACATCAAATTATTTGCAAATCTAATCAATGCTTGCTTTATCGAACATGATCCGGGACAGGCATAATTTGCATGCAGTCTTCTTTGCTACTAATAAACGCCTTGGAGCAAAATGACTGGACCAGATTTCTCGACTTTAATTGGGCATTAGTATAAGATTTTAAATGTTTCATCGATTTAAGTAATTATCAGTTATTTAAATCTCAAAAGACTTTTAAGATGAAGGCTCCAGACTCAGGAAAAAAACACTAATTTATTATTTGATTTTATGAAATTTAGCCTGCCATTGAGCCACTTTTGACCATTCAGTGCCTAAAACAATGAAAAGAGGGAGTTGGAGCGGTTGGACAACAGGATAAAGAGATCCAGAAAATTGAGGCGATGAAGTACAAGGATCTAAAGGTGGAACTGGGAGAAAACTCCACAGCTACACTAAGAAGTAATATTTAGAGAGGTTGGAAAGCAAGGTGGAAGAAAGGGAGTTACAACAGATTTAAAGTAAAAGGATAAATATTGGACGCAGCCTGGGGCCGAAGGGACGCTGCAAACACCCTTTAGTTGTCTGCAGTCGTATGGAAAACTTTATGAAAATACAACGAACTTAATATAATAAAAAACACGCATGTAAGCGGCATCTTACAAACACAAATACCCATACGAGAGAGAGAGAGAGAGAGAGAGAGAGAGAGAGAGAGAGAGAGAGAGAGAGAGAGAGAGAGAGAGAGAGAGTTTAAAGATTACTAGATAAACATGATTCCGTTTTAAATAGAGAGAGAGAGAGAGAGAGAGAGAGAGAGAGAGAGAGAGAGAGAGAGAGAGAGAGAGAGAGAGAGGAGTTCAAATACAAAAGCATTTTCAAGAAAAGATTAAACCTCGTCCAAGATAATATCCAATAAAAAGATGATATCTTCAGACCACCTCCACAAATACCAAAGGACATAGACATATACCATTACATGACCTTTTACCAAAGTTATCTGGTCTCGAAGAATTCTGGTCTCGAAATCTGGTCTCGAGTTTTGGTCTCGACCTAGCTTTTGACATTACCGCCGGTCATACAAGAAATGTCCTTGGAATTTCGAGATGGAGAGAGCGCGATAGCATGGCGCAACTGAGAGAGAGAGAGAGAGAGAGAGAGAGAGAGAGAGAGAGAGAGAGAGAGAGAGAGAGAGAGAGAGAGATATTTTTTTTTCGCCTATTTTTATTCGTATGTTATTTTCAATACTATCTTCACTGGGCACTTTCTTTAAAAGGAAATTATCACCATTTCATCATTATTTTCCATTTCTCTCAAAAGTCTCCTTTAATATACGACCTATCTCTAGAAATCGTTTTTTAAACCTACTTCATAATTTTCCACACGCACTTCGAAGCAAAATAAAACCTAATTAACAAAGGGTATCAATTAACATGCAAAACAAACTCGACTGAGAACAGCAAGCAACTGAAAGCGCGTCCGTCTGAATTAAGGGCAAAAGTTATGCGGACAATTTTTTAGTAGCAATTTCCTTTTACAAGAGTTGCTTGAGGCGCCATAAGACGTACGGAGTCCAATTATAGACAGTTGTTGGCATAATCTGATACTGATATTATCCAATTCTCGTCTTGAATATTTTAAAATGAAACTGGTTCCATGAGAATGCTTTGGTCGTATAATTAAAAATATAAAGGAAATATATACATTATACAGTGTATATAAATATATATACATATATATATAATATATATATATATATATATATATATATATATATATATATATATATATATATATATATATATATATATATATATACATACATACATACATATATATATATATATATATATATATATATATATATATATATATATAGAGAGAGAGAGAGAGAGAGAGAGAGAGAGAGAGAGAGAGAGAGAGAGAGAGGACGAGAATAACCTTCTCCTTTTATACTGGTAATGGTAAAGGTCAGTGGAAACGCAGGCAGCTTCTGTATAATGATTATACTGCAGTAAGGCAATGCAAAAAAAAAAAAAAATAATTGAGAGGCGCCGAGAGGAATGTAAAACTAGGTTAGGGCTGAAACGATACACGCGATAAAAAGATAAAAATAGTAATCAGCTGTACCCAAACCGTTGTTGATAGTAAAAGAAATAACAGTATTCATGATAACAGTAATGATAATAATAATATTAGTGAAATAACAGCAATAATAAAAATAATGATAATAATGATAAAAACAGTGGCATCCAATTATTCTCAGCTAGAGACCTTTCCTTGTGCTTTCTGACTCCTCCAAAATACAGTTTTAAAGTGTCAGTATTTCGTTTCTACTTCTGCATGCGAACAGAACGCATTTGCATAAATATTTACCATTCTTTACCTGAATACTGTGTCTGCCTGTGGTCTCTGGCTGAAAATGAATTGTATACCACTATTTTTATCATTATCATTATTTTATTATGATTGTCATTACTTTTAACGTGAATACTATTATTTTTTTATTAACTGTAACCGTTTGGGTAGAGCCGATTATTATTTTTATCTTTTTATCTCGTGTATCCAAATTGTGTGTATTGAATTGTTTATGCTTTGTATATCCCCCGTATATCGCTCTGCGCTATATTATTATTATTATTATTATTATTCAGAACTTGAATGTTTAGATTGGAAAATGAGAAAATATCGAATACTGTACTAGATTATTGGAGAAAAACTATGATTTCATAGGTATTATAACTGACACTCGACCGAATATTTCCAAGTACGCGAACATGACATGAGAGAGAGAGAGAGAGAGAGAGAGAGAGAGAGAGAGAGAGAGAGAGAGAGAGAGAGAGAGAGAGAGGAACTAATGAGAGGGAGTAAGCAGGTGGGCAGATCTGCCAAGCGTGCTGTTATGTAATTATTTCCGATTACCTTTCCTTTTTTTCTTTTTTTTGTTATGCAAGGCAGAACAATGACACTAATGATTTAATAAACACACACATATACACCACAATTACAAAATTAAAGATGACGGATTACGGATCAAATAATATCTTGCGTAGCAACCTCTCTCTCTCTCTCTCTCTCTCTCTCTCTCTCTCTCTCTCTCTCTCTCCATGTCATGCTTGCGTACTTAAAAATATTCGGTCTGGTGTCATTCATAATATCTATGAAATTATATTTTTTTCCCAATAATCCAGTACAGTATTCGATATTTTGTCATTATTTCCCAATCTTAACACTCGAATTCTGAATAATAATAATAATAATAATAATAATAATAATAATAATAATAATAATAATAATAATAATAATAATAATAATAATAATAATAATATTTATTATAGCTCAGGGCCATATACGAGGAATATACAAAGTAGAAACAATTCAATTCTCGGTGCCCCCAGGCAAGCCTCACTGGCATAAGGCCACCTTCAATCTAACAACAATGGCAGCAAACAACCACATCTCTCAATGTACGAAATCTGAATGACATGCTCCTGATTGGTTTCCTCCCCACTACCAGGTGCTCTTTCTTTTCTCCTTCCTTGAATTTTTTACTCGCCAGCACCCTCTCTCTCTCTCTCTCTCTCTCTCTCTCTCTCTCTCAGACCAGTCTACGTCCCTCTGGCGACAACATAACCGCTGTTCGTGTGCCACTGAGACAAGCGGTCTTAGGATAAAAAGTCATTAATGATTTGTCAATTGAAACAGTTGGGTGCCGATGTACCAGAGCTATTTATAAATATTTGAAATGAAATAAACAGAAAAAATAGCAATTATTAGTATGAAAAACCGGTACTGAAACTCGCCACTCCATAAACGAATCAGTGCGAAAAAAAGGCTTTCGACTGAATAATGAAGTAGCGATGTTGGCGTAGCAATTTACACGTGTACGACATGAAAACAGATAGAAAAAACAGCTATTAACAGCATCCTAAATAAACGAATTAGTGTGAAATATGAAAAAATAAGTTTTCGATAGACGAATGAAATATCGATGTATCATGGCTAATTATACACGTATGAAATGAAAACACAGAAAAAAAATAGATATTAACGACATCCAGAAAGCGCAAAACTATTTAAACGTCCCAAATAAACGAATTAACGTGAAACGTGAAGATAAAGCTTTCGACAGACGAATGAAATAGCGAGGTACCGTGGCTATTTACGCGTGCATGAAATGAAAACAGAGAACAAATAGCTATTAACGGCATCCAAAAAAGCGAAGTTATCTAAGCGTCCTATTCCCTAAATGAATTAATGCGAAATGTGAAAAAATGTGAAAAAAATAAGCTTTCGACAAACGAATGAAATAGTGATGTAACGTAGCTATTTACACGAGTATGAACTGAAAACAGATAGAAAAATGAATAGCAATTAACGGCATGTAAAAATCGAAGCTATCTAAACCTCCAATTCCATAAATGAATGATCGTGAAATGTGAAGAAAAGCTTTCGACACCATGGCTATTTACACACTTATGAAATGAAAACAGATATAAAAACAGTAATAAACGGCATGCCAAAAGCGAAGCTATCTAAACGTCCAAATTCTTACACGAATTAATATGAAATGTGGAAAAAATAAGCTTTCGAAAGAAGGGGGGGGGGGCGGTAAATCCAAGGTATAGAAAATGGGAAGCCAGACTCTCGGCCACCTCCCGCTATATCGGACATTAGCGTGAATGGCGTATTGTGAGGTTTCTTAATGCCTCATTTCCTCTTCGTTCAACAATGATAGGGAAAAGTGCCGGGGAAGGGAAGGGTAAGTGGGAGGGGGAGGGGGAGAGGGTAAGGGAGGGGGGTTAAATGAGTCTTCGATCTAAAAGCGACCTCTGAATTTTTTTTTCCTTTTCAATCCCAAAAGAGAAGGAATGGAATGCTTTTGTCATAACAGTCCATCTAATATAAAAAAGGAGAGAGAGAGAGAGAGAGAGAGAGAGAGAGAGAGAGAGAGAGAGAGAGAGAGAATAGGGAGCGGTCCACGGTAGCAGAAACAGCCATCGCAAATCTCTGTCCAACAAAGGGAAAAATTCTACTCTCGTTATTCTAGTTCCTCATTCGCTTCCAATTCTCCTGTTTTTTTTTTTATATAAAGCCAAAGGTTTTACGATTTTGGTTGAGAGTTCAAATGTTTTGAAAGCATTTGTGCTTTATACTTAATTTCCAATTGTTGAGATATACATCGTCACTACTTCATACTCTTAAACACATTCTAATTAATTGAATCAGTAGCATTAATTAAATTTCTTAAGACGAGGCCCACCATTTTGTGTATACTGACTTATTCAGCCTTATTCGTTTTTCTACCTTACCAAAAAACATAATATATATATATATATATATATATATATATATATATATATATATATATATATATATATATATATATATATATATATATATAATCAGTGCTACAAACGTCCTTTAATATCCAATTCGCTCTACCTCAGAAATAATATATTTTCATATATGTTACCGAAGGGGAATTTTTTAGTTGATAATAAGTTCGTCTAGCCGTGTGGGTTAAGCGTCCACTGTAGTCCTGAGTTCTTGTCCGTCGCTGGTTCGAGCCCACGGGACGACGAACTTATTATCAACTAAAAAATTCCCCTTCGGTAACATATATGAAAATATATTATTTTCGAGGTAGAGCGAATTGGACATTAAAGGACGTTTGTAGCTTACTGACTGTATATGAATCACGGTGATGTGATAAAAAGTCATATATATATGAAACAAACCTAACTTGAATGACGCAAGACGGGTTTGAGTAGACGAAGGCGCCTCACATTCATAATAAACCTTTTCATACAAGCGACAGAGCAGATTAAACGGCTCCTATCCCTCTGAGAGAAAAAGGAGAATTACTGAAACGTCCCCCGAGGCGCGATGTCAAAAAACCTTCTTAGAAGACACGCTAATGACAACACGGCTCTAAATACAACGCTTGAAAGGAGGCGGTTTCGCCATCCCTTAATTAATGAAAACGCCGAGCCGAGGAAAGGAGGAAGCGGTTGCTCGGGGTAGACCCCGAACATATGAGAGAGAGAGAGAGAGAGAGAGAGAGAGAGAGAGAGAGAGAGAGAGAGAGAGAGAGATAGGATGTTAAAGTATGAATAGAAAAATAATTGTTAGATCTCATGAGCATTGCAAACGGATATAAAATGCGTGAGGATGAACTAAAAATGTGTACATTTCATATACATATACACACACATTATATATATATATATATATATATATATATATATATATATATATATATATATATATATATATATATATATATATATATATATATATGACTGCCACTCGGAAAAACAAGTATTGGAAAATAACAATTTGAAAAATTCAAAAATTATCAAAATAATAATAATAATAATAATAATAATAATAATAATAATAATAATAATAATAATAATAATAGACACGATGAAGAAGTGTACCAGCACCATCATCTTTTCCTCTCCTCTTCATCTCGCGTAAAAAATATGATAACGAAGACAGAGGCAGCAACAAGGAAACCGTCTTCCTTTTACCACAAAACGGTTCAAAGTTCACAGTTAAACCCAACATCTTGTATTTCGAACTTCCTTCAAATGCCTCGATCATTACCGAAGGCCATTATCGATCATTCCTAGCTCGGTCTCTTCTGCTGTTTGTAAAAAAGGAAAAAACATCAATTTCTGTCTTCGAACCATGACCATAATACTTCGGTTTCAAGAGGCCTGTGATTTTGGGAAGTTTCAACCCATCATGGGATAGCTTGTAAATAAGCGTGATCCACTCCTCTCTCTCCTCTCTCTCTCTCTCTCTCTCTCTCTCTCTCTCTCTCTCTCTCCGTGCCAGCTTTCTATCACTCACATCTCGAGCAGGCAGGCGGGGTGGAATGGAACAACCTAACCCGTTATTTATCATAATAAGCGTCGTTGCTAAAGCTAGCACTTTCTCCCGCTCACAGTTTGGATGATGATGCTACAATTAGCATATTACGAAGACGAGGCAATAAACAACTCATAATTGTACGCACTGTTTTCCCCCGACCCTTAACTAACGTGAGCGCTGCGGGAAATGGCCACACATTTAGGATTCGACTTTCGCAATTGTTTATTGGGCTTCTGGTAAAAGTGAAAAAAAAAAATGGTTTCCGGTACAGGAAATTCACTTTTACGATAGGCAAGATCATTTCGAAGTGTTTTATGGAGATATTATTGCTCGTCAAGGCTTACATGCTGGTTTCCTGGAGATCTGCTTTCACTGGATTTCTAAATGAGATTATGTCTACGTTTTAAGCGTGCCTAACTTTTATATTTTTTCAAATAGCGCAAGTTTTGTGCTTGGACCGAGAACTTGATTAATTCAATTTAACAAAACGGCACAATAAAATGTCCAAATTCCACTAAGTGATCCTGAGCAAAATGACTTTTTAAATTGCGTATGTTTTGTGCTTAGAACAGGAACTGAATTTAATTCATTCAGCTTAACGAATCGAAACAAGAAAATGTACAAAAGAGTAGGAGCCTACATAGTATGACTGACAGGTACGTATCTATAAACAAATAAATTACACATCTTTGGAAATTGAGTAATCCTGAGCAAACTGAATTTCCCATTGAAACAAAGACATGAAATGACGTTACTCATAGTACGATACCAAAACTTACACTTTCAACAATTACTGCTGAAATAAAAAAAAATTAAAAAATGGTGTAATTCCTTTCTGAGGGTGAGATGAGGGCTTAAAGTAGGGTCTCTGTTGTTTATGACGTATAATACATCAGGTTTGTAAGATAAAAACTGACAAGTGAAGAAAAACGACCGATTTAGCTTATATTTAACTTTCGTAATCGAATCAACAACCAAGACGCAAAAGATCGTTCCGAAAAAAAAAAAAAACTGTGCAGCTGCTAGCTGAAACTGAACCATTTACCAAAAGGAGTTTCAAATAAAGCACATTGCTTTCAGACTGATTTCTTACGTATACTTCATGTGTACTGAAGTTACTATTTTTCGCTGAAATTATTGCAATCAGATTCTATTACATCAGTGCTTCGTGTTACATTGGTAATCTACTGAGATAAGTAATTTCTTCTTAATTTAGTTTTCTTTCAGTTATTCCATATCCAAGCCTATTCTCAATTATCTGTCTTTACTGCTACCATTAACTGCACTTATTTCAACAGAAAAATAACACAATCGTAAAATATATACTCTAACATTTCCTCTATCGAAAATGGATCTCCATATGAAATTTATCATGCTCACTAATATTTAAGACCTTGCAGAGGTATGTTCTTTAATCTTTACAGTGGAGATTTTCGTACTTCAGACAATTAATTGAACAAATAATTTATTTATTGTCTTTGTTAAATAATAAGAAAGAGTTAACACTTCTTTATCTAAACCCAAGGTCTATAGAACTTGTCTAAACCAATCCTGAGTTAAAATTTTCAAATAAACTGTAATACAGTAATTTATATGAACCGCAATTAATATAATTCTATAATAAACAAGTAAAAAATGCGCCGAAGTTTCTTCATCGCAATCGAGTTTTTACAGCGTACAATCAAGGCCACCGAAAATAGATCTATCTTTCAGTGGTCTCGGTATAATGCTGTACGAGCCGCGGCCCATGAAACTTTAACCACGGCCCGGTGGTGGCCTATCCTATATCGTTGCCAGAAGCATGATTATGTGAAACTTTAATGATAAAAAAATAAAAACTATTGAGGAGGCTACAAGGCTGCAAAATGATATGTTTGATGATTAGAGGGTGGATGATCAACATACCAATTTGCAGCCCTCTAGCCTCAGCAGTTTTTAAGATCTGAGGGCGGACAGAAAAAGTGCGGAGAGAAAAAAGTGCTGACCGACAGACATAGCCGAAGCAATAGTTTTCTTTTACAGAAAACTAAAAACGGACTAATGTCACATGACAGTAACCAAAATAGTGCCACTTTTAAATACAGATAGATATATAAATAAATTACAAATGAATAAATGATATTGAGTTTTCTCCAGTAGTCAGGAACTTTATTTCAACTGCATCAAATTACCCACCAAATACCGTGACAGTCCCGTCCTTCAAAATGAATGAATAAATGAGGCCTTTGCCCCATTCATTTATCTTCCTAGTCACATCTACTCTACATTCCCCCATTCAAACACCGTCACTCGCCCATTCACGTCCAACGCCACATTATTCGACATGCCAAAACGAAACCATAGATTTTTTTTCCCACAGTTCGAGTTCTCTCACAATAAAACCAGCTTATGCATAAAAATAAAAAGTAGTAAAAAAAATATAAGGTTCCCAAAGGCCCCCCCGGGGATGGTGGAACCCACCTGATCCCCTTTTCAGGCTCCCAACAGCACAGCTCACCCCCACCCCCACACCCTTAGCTCTTAACAACCTTCCCTCCCCAAAACCCCCTACCATAACATGTCCCCATGAAGGTCTACATTACTCCACCCATCCTCTCCATCACTTTCGACTCTCGGATGATGTGCCCTACCCCTTCCCCTTCCCCACCCTTCATTCACGACCACCCCCTTCATCATCCGTCATCCATCCCCTCCTTGAATAAACAAACACAAATAAACAAAAAGTAAAGAGGCCTTTCACCGTCCCGCCCTGATAAATGCCATTATGTGAAAAGTCGATCTGCCACAGCACTTAAAAGGTAACTTTGGAAAGGTACCAAAAGCTTTAGTCAGCGTGAAAGTCTTCCATCTTCACAAGCGGGTTTGGTCATTTTCAGTTATTTCGACAACTGACGTTTCAAAATTTTCTTTATCGGTTTTCCTTTATTTCCCCTTTTTTTTCTTGGTTTTGTTATATAACGTGTGGGTAATGTATACATCCACAATCACACACACACACAAACATATTTATATATGCATATACATACATAAATACATATCTCAAGCTATGTAAGAAAAGCTCAGATTTCCTCCCTTTCTACATTTCATAACGATAGCAAAAGATTACTTCCACCATCTCGTTGAAATCACCGATATTCTTTCTCGCCTTACAGAATATGCATTCTCGTGAGTCTACTTTGATATAATGTGTTTTTCTGTCAAAATAAGTAATTTTTTCATGTTCCTGCATCTACTTGTGATATTGTTACTAGTAGTTTGGTATTGGTAGACCCGCGGTTTGCAGAATATGGTTAAACACGCCCTCGGCATAACTCATATTGATGAAACTGCTTCATATTTATGTACACGTATTTTTCATACTGCATTTAGCCAGTGACAAATTTTTCCTTAACGATTTTTTAACCCAGATATTACATAAATAATTATTCAATCTCATTTTCATAATTTTAAATACGAGTATGAATTTTCGTGAGTATGTTTCGTGGTACTAAGAAGACATTATCAAAACACAGCAGCCTGGAAAACTTAAATCCTCCATAGATATTATGTCATTTTTTAAATATGACAAAGTTACCTAAACATGAGTTCAGCCGAGGCCGTGGTTAACCATATTCTGCAAACTGCGGGTCCACCAATACCAAACTACTAGTAATAATATCACAAGTAGCTGCAAGAACACCAAAAGTACTTCATTTGACAGAAAAGACATTATATAAAAATAGGCTAGAGGGAATGCATATTCTGTAAGGCGAGTAAAGAATGTTGGTGATTTCAACGAGATGGAGGAAGTCATCTTTTGCTATCGTTATGACAAGTAGAAGGGGAGGAAATCTGAACTTTCTTGTATGGCTTGAGATTTTACTCCTTTCCAAAAGAAGAAGAAGAAGAAGAAGAAGAAGAAGAAGAAGAAGAAGAAGAAGAAGAAGAAGAAGAAGAAGAAGAGTGAATCACAAGCACTGCGATTAATTTTAAAATGAATCCTCTAGAGAGTTATAAGAATATATGTTCATAAAAAATAATTCGGTACAGAGTAATCCGTAAACACTGAGATTAGTTTTAAAGTAAATCCACCAGAGATTTACATAAATATATGTTCATAGAAAAAAAATTTAGATAACTTCTCGTATATGAATACAGCCTCGAATCATTATTATATTTTCATAGATTACCATCGCCATTTTAGACGCAGCTTGGCTCGAAGATTCCAAACCTTAAACACACTTCTATTAGTGTACAAACTAACAATATTAATGACAGATTTTTGCTAATGGCAGAAAATAGTAGAAAATTAAAGTGACAAGCAAACGCACCTTATGAGGAATTTCAAGGAATTTCACGAAGCGTTTAATAACATACAAGAATACATTTGGATTATAGTTTAAGTGTGGTGGCGTAAAATTTAACCAGCTGAAAATATAAATGGAATATCTATTATACTACATCATTAGATGCTGTGTCTATGCCCGTACCTGTTTTTGTGAGTAAAACACAGCTGTGAAGAAAATAACAGATTTGTTTAACAATTTCCACGATTTTTCGTACACACTAGAAAAGAAAATAAATCACTGGTGTGCCTATGTCAACGAGAGAGAGAGAGAGAGAGAGAGAGAGAGAGAGAGAGAGAGAGAGAGAGAGAGAGAGAGAGACTTCCTACAGTATAATATGATAAACCCATCTACATATATATATATATATATATATATATATATATATATATATATATATAAATATATATATATATATATATATATATATATATATATATATATATATATATATATATATGCATTTGTAATTTGTAAATATAAAACTGTACTTATATAAAAACCATATACCTTATAAACCAAAGAAGGAAACTAAAATCACCAAGCGTTAAAGTAGGAAAGAATCCCCACACACACGTCTAACTGAGAAGCATCACAAAAATTCTCTCGACCAGCTGAACTTACTCAAGCGTGTGATTGTAGTGGTGACGGCGGGAGATGATACGAGGTTAAAGAAGAAGTTTCCAAAGGAAGCGTTTTAGCGAAGTGGCATGGAGAGGATCTGAAGTGGGGGCAACGTAGGGGGAAGAAGAGGTTCTGGAGTGAAGTGATGGAAATGGGAGAGAGGTTCTGAGGAGAGGAGAGGGATGAGATGGGAAGGTGACGGGTAGATGGAGTCGGCGTTTAGGTTCTAAAATGGAATTCAGAAGATTGACGGGCTGGATTTCTCGTACCTTGAGAGAGAGAGAGAGAGAGAGAGAGAGAGAGAGAGAGAGAGAGAGAGATATTCTGAAGAGAGGAGAGGGATGGGATGGGAAAGTGACGGGAAACTGGAGTCGGCGTTTAAGTTCTAAAATGGAATTCAGGAGATTGATGGGCTGGACTTGTCGTACCTTGAGAGAGAGAGAGAGAGAGAGAGAGAGAGAGAGAGAGAGAGAGAGAGAGAGAGAGAGAGAGAGAGAGAGAGAGGGGTCAGCCACTCGAAATTAACCAGAGCAAACATTATTTAACGGAGACCAAAGAACCCCGAAGAGTCACGAAGTAACCGTGAGGATCTTGAGCAAAGAGAGTCGGATCCTAAGCCAAACACGTCTGGAGAGCAGGAGCAAACACCTCACACAGGTGGCTGCTCAAGCTTTCTTCCTTACTGCTGCTACTTCCTCCTTCTCCTCCTGATAACCAAGATGTATAATGTATAGAAAAGCATTTGGCTCGACTGTCAAAGAAACAATGCTGAGAAAAAAGTTTATAAACATACGAAACAAACAACTACAATAATTCTACACTACAAGTTCCGTATCTTGACTGACAAAAAACAATTTCAAATTTAAAGTTACTCTCCGATCGTGAAAGGTGCGAGAGAGAGAGAGAGAGAGAGAGAGAGAGAGAGAGAGAGAGAGAGAGAGAGAGAGAGAGAGAGCAACTGTGATGAGAATACGCAAACATCCACGAGATAAACATGTAAATTAATTACACGAAGGTTCCGCAAGGCGATGTTACGTGAAAATGACAGAGAGAGAGAGAGAGAGAGAGAGAGAGAGAGAGAGAGAGAGAGAGAGAGAGAGAGAACCCATCTTGTTAACTGACTCCCTAATCACATAAATATCAGCGAACATTTCCTTCCTAAAATTCTTTGTCAATTACGGGGAAATGATTACGAATGGAGACGTGGTCTATGCGCTAAATTACCTCGTAGTGATTTATATGATAATTATGTGAAAAGTCACTGTACATGTTTATTTTCACATCTATCTAAAAAAAAATGTATTCTTGTTGACAGGGTTCGTAAAGAGTGGAAGAAATTACGATATCGTTCCAGTTACAGGAATAAAATCCATCTATACGGGAACTGATTGGAAACAGAACTGAATCTCGTTTTGATTCATCATTAGTGTCTAATCTACTCGACCGCGGTCGAGTCGTTTTCTGGATATTAACCATATAACTTAAATAAAAATCAGCCCATCCGTTCCGTAATCTCACTGCCTTGATGGACCATACTGCAATATAAACCTCCAGGCGAATGTCTTTGAAGTTTAGAGAATTAAATAGTAGTAAACTAAACAGAGGAAAAGTAGCAACAAAAATCACACCAGAGAAAGTCGAATGTATTTCCGAAAACCAAAGCCACCCAGCATGACTTACACAGGCAAAGATATCATTTCCTTCGGGTGAATAAAACAAAAATATTCCTTAAAATAAGATTATTTTACGAACGCCTAAATCTAAAAAATAATGTTATAGACATCAGATGACTGATAGTTTGCAAATGTTCAACTTCACTTAAGCCTCCCGGGAAAAACATAATTTTCGAAGTGTTGTAATATAAACTATATCTAAACTAATTTATTAGTTACTAACTAATTAAAGATCTGGTATATTATGATGCAGCTTAAAGTCACATGTCCAATATACACGTATTATCACAGATAACTTTTCTATTTATCAAGAAAAAAAAATTGCAAGCCATTTTAATTGTTTCATTTTCGCTGCAGAATACCAGAATTAAAAAAATAAATAAAAAAATAAATTTTTCTGTATTAAATACTGGACTGCAAAAATACTGCACAGCTTTCACTGACAAAGTGGGTAATCTCATACTCTAAAGGTGACAGACTTGTATGATATCTAGTAATTTATTAAAGACAAACGTTTATCTTTTACAGTATATCATAAAAGTATACGACGATTAAAACAGCATTACAGCCTACTTTACCCAAATTCCCCCACGTGACTTACAAAAGTAGATTCATCTTAAGCACATCTGATTTATGCGACAAACATTTCGCTATCACTTACTTCACTCTCATTATAAATCAGATGTATCTCCAGAACGGCTTCCCGAAAACAGCCTGGGCAATAAAAAGAGGGTATTATTGGCCTCGAGATGCATTTAACTTTCGCTGCAGCTCACAGATAAGCAATACAGGGACATCTGAGTGGCTATTTTCCTCCATGAAAAACTCCTAATGTCACTTTACATCAACTGATAAGTGTTGACTCGGCCTGCGTTAGGAAAGCTTAAAATAATGTTAGCAAGATCGTTCACCTAAATTCTAATTTAAATGGTAAAGGTGAAGCAATATGCAGTGGTCCACGAAGAAACGATCACATCTTTGCAAAAATACTTTAAAGAATGTTTAAATATATGTCTGCACTGGTAAATGACAAATTCTGCCGACCAGTGAAGTAGGTCAAGCATTAAAAAATGTGTGCCTACTGTTTCCACTCACGTATAATTTGAAACTGATCCCGACGGATCAAAAACAGTAACGGAAACTCCTGGTGTCGAAGACTACCATATATGTATTGAACACACACACAATATATATATACAGTATATATATATATATATATATATATATATATATATATATATATATATATATATATATATATATATATATATATATATATATATATATACACATACACATAGTGTGTGTAATATATGCACATGCAAACAATATTTATACGATTTTAAAAACGATCATATTTAGAAATTTACAATGCACGCTTAACCTATACTTACTAAAAATTCAGTAACTTGTCATGAAACAATAACTAAAAAGAAAAAACAGTATGAGATAATGTATAATTCCCATAGAAAAAAAATCTTATTCTTTTTCATTTTAGAACAAAGTCATTCGCTCTTGACCACATACTTTATATAAATCTACATTTTTTTACACTGCGAATAACTGCTTTCACTAAGATTTTTATCGTAATAAACCATTGCAAAAGGTAAGAAACAAACTGATCTAAGCAATACATTAGGTATTTAGTAGTTGTTAGACTGCTGTGACTCGCATCCATTGTAAAAAGACTCTAGGCAATAAATGAGGTATCTAGCAGATGTTCGACTGCTGTGGCTCGCATCCATTGTAAAAAGACTCTAAGCAATAAATAAGGTATCTAGCAGATGTTAGACTGCTGTGGCTCGCATCCATTGTAAAAAGACTCTAAGCAATAAAGCTGTTGTTAGACTGCTGTGGCTCGCATCCATTGTAAAACGACTCAGTTAGCAGATGTTAGACTGCTGTGGCTCGCATCCGCTGTAAAAAGACTCTAAGCAATAAATAAGGTATCTAGCAGTTGTTAGACTGCTGTGCCTCGCATCCACTGTAAAAAGACAAGGGGCTACCAATTAAAAGACTCTCTGCCTAGTACGTAGTTCATACAGTCACCTCGCCCAAGTTCACAGACACACCGGATTTCCCACTACTATAAAAAAAAGGGACCATCCCATTGACTGTCGAGGGGGAATTTCGCAGCGTCAGAGAAGGACAATGGGAGAGATTCCTTCAGGATGTCATGGGATCCGTGCTGACCAAAGAGAGACATAATAGCGAGCTGTTGCAGGGCATGTCCTTTGGAGAAAGTCCGGGACAAGCAGGATTCGTTTCCGCTTCTTTTGAATGCGGATGAATTGCTTGATGCAACAGGATAGATATTTTTTGTCTTCCATGAGGCAATTATCTGGTCTGATATTTCCAGTAAAATGCATTTCAAAAACTCAGAAGCATTATTATTATTATTATTATTATTATTATTATTATTATTATTATTATTATTATTATTATTATTATTATTAAGATAAATTATTCCAATTTATTGAAGATGCATGCATAGGGCCACTAACTTGAAATGCAATCTTCCAAAGAATATGGTGTTCGTTTGAAAGAAATAACAGAAGGTAGTAGGAAATACAGAAAGAAGAGATCAGTTATTAGAAAAAATTAATCAACAAATTAATAAATGTATATATATATATGTGTGTGTGTGTGAATGTGTGTGTGAATGTGTGTGTGTGAGTGTGTGTGTGTGCGTGTGTGTGTGTGTATGTGTGTGTGTGTGTGTAAATAAATTATTTAAATACAGGGAGAATTATTTTAGGGTAGTAATGCATTGTATATAGCTTGAACTTTTGAAGTTCAAACTGCAAGACATCCTCAGGGAGACTGATCCACAGTCCAACGGTGTGAGGAATAAAGGACCTCTGGAACTGAGAAGTTCGACAGCAACGCATTTTATTTACTGCATATTGGTGCTGCTGTCCAGCAAATCTGGTCGATCTCGGCTGCTGTAGAGCAAGAGCCCGTGCCAGCACAATTGTGACGGGGTTTCATTTTCTACTTCAAAATTCATTCAGCGGTTTCAGGATTTCGTGCAATCGAATTTAAAAACATGAAACTTGAGCTTGAGCCTCTGACCTCGGCGAACAGTATATGAGAAAATAAATACTTGAAAGCCTTCACACGTTAAAAAAACATCTCATTAAGCACTCGTTACCTAATAAAGCACGAGGCAAAGTGATCATCTGACTTAGGTAACGGGATGGCCTTCTGAGTGGGGTATAAGTATGATCTACCGGTTGCTCAAGTCTTCTCTGCGGAGTTAGGGCATGGGCATGGCCTAAGCAGGACCCACTTAGTGGAACCTGGGTATGACCAAAGTATAAGGAAGGGCAGTAGCGAGTATCGTGGGTGGGATGGCTTACGGAAGATACTCGCTGAAGATAAGTTGGCGATTTCAGTGGGTTGCAGAGAGAGAGAGAGAGAGAGAGAGAGAGAGAGAGAGAGAGAGAGAGGAGAGAGAGAGAGAGGAGAAGGGGGAATTCACTTGATGTCATACTAAATATCCAGACAAAAACTTTAAAGAGGAGCAATGAGAGAGAGAGAGAGAGAGAGAGAGAGAGAGAGAGAGAGAGAGAGAGAGAGAGAGAGACGGGGGATGGGGTAGGCGAGATTCTCTTGATCTCATACTAAATATCCAAACAAAAACTTTAAAGAGGAGCAAGAGAGAGAGAGAGAGAGAGAGAGAGAGAGAGAGAGAGAGAGAGAGACTGTTGTTGGTAAGATGGTCAACAAGGAGGAGGTGGAGAAGGGGAAGGAACCTGGATGACTATCTCGACAGCGCCTCCAGACATATCTCTCTCTCTCTCTCTCTCTCTCTCTCTCTCCAAACTCTTTTTCGTTATTAACTGTGTTCTTTGCACTGCAGTAGGTGCAACCTTTGCATCGCCGCTTCCTGATGTTATTTGTATGAAACAACACTAAAAACAACAGCGATTATTTTTTAACGTTGTGATTAAATACTGGTGGAATTTTTTAAAAACAGTCTACCATCGAGCTTCCTCAATTATTTCTTTGTATATTTCGCGGTTTATTCCCTCTACTAATAGAAAAATAAATAAAAAATGAAAAATTTCTACTTTTTTTCTTTACAACATTAAAGATTACAAAAGGAACTATTGAAATTCACAGACGCCTGGGTTTTCACAAATCTACCTGTTGAGTAAAGCATTTAATTTCTCATATATATATATATATATATATATATATATATATATATATATATATATATATGTACATATATATACACATATATATACATATACATACATGATTATAATCACACTGACACGTAATTTATGTGTCCAATTTTACCAAAACAGAAACTAAACACTGGTGTAAATCATGACTGGTTACGACTTCATATCTGAAAATGGTTTAGATGTAAAGTCGAAACCGGTCTTGGCGTTACACTCCAGTGTTTCATTTTACCTGTGGTAAAATTGGATAAAAAAATCCACACACACATACATACATAATATATATATATATATATATATATATATATATATATATATATATATATATATATATATATATAGAGAGAGAGAGAGAGAGAGAGAGAGAGAGAGAGAGAGAGAGAGAGAGAGAGAGAGAGGGATAACCACTGCATCCTATTGTCCCTTCACAATCTCTGCCCTTTTAAGAGTGCAATGTAATCAGCCTTGATCTCGCCTTTATCATCTATTGTCTTGGACACTATTCATTATCTCACACTGAGAAAGGCTCCACCCATTTCGTAGCCTCTTATCGCTTTCATAGTATTGATAAAAAATTTATATTGTAATTTATGATGCTACCACTGACCGGTTTTCTTTGGACTATTGGTAATTATACTGATGAAACAGTCATGCGCGTATATGCTAACTGACTATGCATTAATAATAATAATAATAATAATAATAATAATAATAATAATAATAATAATAATAATAATAATAATAATAATAATAATTACAATAATAATATAAGAAGAAGAAAAGAAGAAGAAGAGGAAGAAGAAGAGAAATAATAATAATTACTGAAGGATATAGCAGCATCAGATGCAATCACACTATATGGAGTTTCTCTGTCTGTCTAATAGCTAATTTTTCAGGGTTACTGTATTCTTACCTCCCTTCAATAAATAAAAAAAATAACCGAATGCAGCTGATGAAGCTATAACATTCAATACTAAATATCTGAAAGAAGGTCTACTACCTATATATACAATAATAATTACTATAATGATATCCGAAGAAAAATAATAATAATAATAATAATAATAATAATAATAATAATAATAATAATAATAATAATAATATCAAGGAAAAGAGAGAAATAAAATATTTATAACTGAAAAGTAGGTTGGGTCGGGTACCAAAAATTTATATTTTTTAATTTCAACTTGAGAAAACCTCCCACAAACATAAGTATAAAAATAAAAAAAATAAAAAATCTTAGTAACAATATTAACAAATGTAAATCCAGAAAAATATTAACAACTCTATTGCAATGAACAAGACCAACCCCGCAACACTGGAATGTTTTCGTAATTCCGAGAGGAGGAAGTCGACATAAGAGCAGGAAAAATCAATTCTGAAATATTAAAAAAAATCTTAACTCCCTTTAAAAGTTAAGGTTCAATGAAAGCACGATACATCAATTCTGAAATATATATATAAAAAATTTAATTCCTTTTAAAAGTCAAGGTTCAATGAACGCAGAAAATATTACTTCTGAAATATTCAATCAAATCTCAACTCCTTTCAAAAATTTAGGTTCACTTAAAACAGGAAACAAGAATTCTGAAATAATCAATCAAACGCTAACTCCCTTTGAAAACTAAGGTTTTATGAAAGCAGGAAAAATCAGTTCTGAAATATTAAAAAAAAATCTCACCTCCATTTCAAAATAAGGTTCAATGAAAGCAGATAAACTCAAATATGAACAATTTAATAAAATCTTAACTACCTTTAAAAATTAAGGTTGAATGAAAGCAGAAAACATCAATCCTGAAATATTCAATAAAATCTAAGTCCCCCTTTAAAAAAATATGGTTAACTGAAAGCATGAAAAATCAATTCAGAAACATTCAATAAAATCTGAACTCCCTTTACAGTCTCAGGTTCAATGAAAGCAGGAAACATCAATCCTGAAACATTAGTAAAATCGTAACTCCCTTTAAAAATTAAGATTTAACAAAAGCAAGAAACATCAATTCTGAGACATTCAGTACAATCTTGAGTCCCTTCAAAAAAGTTTAGAAAGATTTCCAGCTAAGAACAGATATGATCAATATAAAAACCCGGAGTATATCCCACCTTCGTGCAAAAGTTCTAATACCATTTAATATAAACAGTCAAACAAGTCTAAAAGTACGACAATTATAAAAGCAGTTTCTTGAAGTAATTACTGGTGTTCATTCTGGCTAAGAATTTAGAAGAGACCGGAGTTACAAACGATGTATAATTAAAACTAAAAGCGCTACCAGAGAGAGAGAGAGAGAGAGAGAGAGAGAGAGAGAGAGAGAGAGAGAGAGAGAGAGAGAGAGAGAGAGAGATCCAATTTATAAGAGGACGGAGTTACAAACAACATACAATTAAAACTATAAGAGCTACTAGCGAGAGAGAGAGAGAGAGAGAGAGAGAGAGAGAGAGAGAGAGAGAGAGAGAGAGAGAGAGAGAGAGAGATAATTTATAAGAGGACGGAGTTACAACCAACATACAATTAAAACTACAAGAGCTACTAGAAGAGAGAGAGAGAGAGAGAGAGAGAGAGAGAGAGAGAGAGAGAGAGAGACATAAAAGAGCATAAAATGGTAGTAATTAAAAAGCAAAGCAAGACCTAATCTTTAATTACGATCCTTATCATCATAAGCATATCGTGGCGGGGCCCTAACTGCACGAAGTGACAGTATAATTACTGACATCATTCATAATAATTAGACTTACTTGGCTTTATATATATATATATATATATATATATATATATATATATATATATATATATATATATATATATATATATATATATATATATATATGTGTATATATATAGATATTTATATAATCTTTGTATATAATTTCAGTCTGCATTTTCAACTGTCTACGCATTAATTTATACGTACACGTAATAAATATGTACATGCTAACATATGAGATGTGAGTACTATACAAAAGCATATGCAGTACAGTACATATCTCCGCTCTCATTCGCTACCTACTTACAGCGTATGCAACATGCAGAAATCTCTCATAATCCCAAAAATCTCCTCTTATCTACACATTAGACTCTCAATCGAGACTCAGAATCCTGGATTTGAGCCACCATTGAAAGGCAATGGTAGTTATTGCTCTTCGGAGAGCGAGAGATAACTGTTCGAATTCTTGAAGAAGCGAAACTGGATCGCTATTATTCCACATAAAATGACCGTCTGCTTCTTCTTCTTCTTTTCTTTTTCTTTTTGCTAAGAGAGAAGAGAACATCGACAAACAGCACGCTACCCAACTCAAGAATGCATACGTGCACAGGTATGCAGTGTGCACAGTTGAAAACGTATGCAAAAATGCATATAATGCGAAGAAAAAAAGATCATTCACGAATCAGCTTTTAAAAATTTCTTAATTTTGGTTCATACAAATGTCGAATGTATTCTAAATTCTGTATCCTCTCTTTTCAAATCTTCCGTGACTGTGTGTTCTAACTCTTGCTTTAAATGCAAATATTGCTTAATGTCATTAATTCGCATAGCCAACCGAAGCATAAATATTTTACCTGAGAACCGGAATCTTACGGACGTGGCACATTTTCGCTGTTCTCCTTATAAGGGTGTAGAGGTCGCCCTGCCTGGTACTGAGAATGAAAATTACTGCCCTAAAGCTGTACATCAATATTCTCTGTATGGTGCTAAGAAAGTTAATGGTCAGTGGACCCTTTTACCCCCTACCTTCTCTCTCTCTCTCTCTCTCTCTCTCTCTCTCTCTCTCATTCTTATGCATGCATGTATGGATGCGTGCGTATGTGTGTATGTATATATATATATAAAATATATATATATACATACATATATGTATATATATGTATATATAATTTTATATATACATACATATATATATATATATATATATATATATATATATTTTATATATATATATATATATATATATATATATATTGTATATATATCAAATATAAACTATTGTATTACTCAAATATACACTTTGTTCCATATTCCTGGCCTCCACTTACCCTTACATCCTTACTCTACCACTCACCTGCAAATCTCTACTCTTACAAACACTATCAAACTGCAGAACTTCGCCAGTCTCTTCACCTTCTCTTCACTATTACCCCTCACCATTACCAACTGCAAGAGCCAGCCATTTGAAACAGTTCTTCTCTCCCCGACATCTGAGCCTTTATCCAATGTCTTTGTCTTATTACTTGAATTATTGCATCCATAAACACGGTGAATGTCCCTAGAGACATAACGTACCATTGTCAAAGATCCACTTTATACAAAACCTCTCTGAGTCTTTGTTTTCTGCCATAGTCTACATCTAAATCAAACTTTTACTCGTTACTAACAAATTACTGTATTGCCTCGTACACCATATGGAAATTATATATATATATATATATATATATATATATATATATATATATATATATATATATATATATATATATATATATATACAAGCGTGTTTTAGAAACTATACATAACATATATGAAATGCCCAAAAACAACGCAGGTTTGTTTTAGAAAGCAGTTTGAGAAAAGTTATTAACATACTATGAAACTAATCATCCTTATATAACAGAACTACGAATATAACTCGAGAGCGTCAAAAACATTCCCTAACCTCAAGTAACTGTCAGAAGCAATTAATGCATACATACATACACACACACACACACACAGGAAATCCTCCTACATCAGAAAATGCGTCTGCGTGTGCACTGCGTATGCACACGAGTCAGAATTGGGGAAACATAGACAAAAAGATAAAACAAAAGATTATAAAAACATCTTGGAGAAATAATTAAGATTCCAAATGATGTAAAAAAGAAAAATTTAATAAAGAAAGGAGAAAGAATAATAAAAGAAACATAAATAGATCTCATACGAAAGAAGAAAAATCTTCTGTTCCGGAAAAGGGGAGGAGTATTATAGTGGTCAGCTGGAGTGGTTCTCTGCAATTGGAGTAACTGTAAGGGCAATTTCCCCTCCGGCATTCCAGCGAGAACGCAAGACACTCGTATAAAAATGGCCGCGATACGGAAGTACAGGCAGGCGCACAGACAGCTTATTGTCTTCTTTCTTCTGTCAATTCAAAACAGACAAACAGGTATTTTCTTCTTTTCTTTCCTCAGTCAATTCAAAACAGACAGACAGATATTCCTTCTCTTCTTTCTTCTGTCAATTCGAAACAGACAGAGAGGTATTGCTTCTCTTCTTTCTTCTGTTAATTCAAAACAGACAGACAGCTATTTCTTCCCTTCTTTCTTCTGTCAATTCAAAACAGACAGACAGGTATTTCTCTTCTTTCTTCTGTCAATTCGAAAGATTTCAACACTTTTTTATTAGCGTTCCATGAAAGTACTATAACCGGAATAGTACCGCTGAAAACGTTTAAACGAAATCAGTTCGAAATTCTTATCTTGTTGGACATTAACAATTTGTATCTTATTCTGTCCTCCAACGGAACGGTTCGCATCCCGCGTTAATCAATCGGTCTGGTAGTCGAATAATCTCTGTTTAAGCTAAATAATTAATACCAGTATATAAACAAGCAGGGCCAAAATTAAATGCAGTCTCACGAACATACTGCAGACCAAACCAAGATACGAAACTTGCTGGACAAACACACCTTTTCTTTGCTTATTGTCGCGACTTCTCCCCAGATTCAAAGATGGGAGTCCGGCCTGACAAGCGGACTGTCATTAGGACTGTCAAGCAGACTGCCTGTGTCTTTCGAACCGCGACCAGAGGCGAAGGAAGTCAGTGTTTTATGGCCGAAGTTACTTCCGGTGTAATGCGCATCTCTCTCTCCCTCTCTCTCTCTCTCTCTCTCTCTCTCTCTGTGTTCGTCAGAGTGGATATCAGTTGACTTAGCAGAACAATCAACTGAGGTCCGGAGCTTGGTGAGAGAGAGAGAGAGAGAGAGAGAGAGAGAGAGAGAGAGAGAGAGAAGATCTTCAAAGTCCCAGAAAGAGACCCAAAATATCTTCCAAAGTTGAGAAAAATACCCAAAATCAAGATATTTCCAGAGTTGAGAGAGAGAGAGAGAGAGAGAGATCCGAAGCCCCACCCGAAAAATACCCCAAAATCAACAGAGGCGCCCCACCCTTTTCGGTCCTTAAAACCTACTCTACTACACCCACTCTAATCACATCAGCCCGGCCTGGGGCCAATTCTCGACTAATCTTCGAGTCTGCCCCAGTTCCCTGGAAATAGCCCACCTCTGTCTTATTGCGAGACGCGATAATGCAAAAGTTAATTAAGGCACGGGGATAATGAAGCCTTCCGCTGATATCTTACCCACCTGGCTGTTGATAATTACGTTTCTTAAATCTTGGAAGTCGATAAACGGGTGTGTTACGCGAAAATGGAAGAACAGCTGTTATTTAATTTACGCCAAGAGACGGTTTGTTGACGGTTCAGTTCATCAAGGAATCGGGTTCCTTAAAATATTCCTTTTGCAAGCGTCTAGACAGTTCAACGAGTAATGCTTTCAATTACTCCTTTTGGAAGAATCCAACAAGATTCTTTAATATATAATTTTCAATATTTTTAATATATTTAATAAATATATATATATATATATATATATATATATATATATATATATATATATATATATATATATATATATATGTGTGTGTGTGTGTGTGTGTGTGTGTGTGTGTGTGTGTGTGTGTGTGCGCGCGCGTGTACAAATATAACAAATTCTTTAATATATCAATATATTAAATGAATCTTTAATTTATTGCGAATGGAATGCTTTTTCAAATTTATTTATTATTCACTGTTTACTAACGTAAAAATCTCAAATAATTTTAATTTAACAATGAAAAAATATCTCATTGAATATCATCCAATACACGAAGTCTGTCATTAATGACACCCGGAAAATCATCCCAAATTTGCTTCTTCCCATGAGTATAATAAGCCATAGGCCTAGGACAAAGCATCAGTCTAGGCTATTTTATTACATATGTGCTCAAATTCATCAGGAACCCTCAGCATCACGCCAGGCAGATGCTCAAAGACAATAAATTTCCTGTAACAATTTTGTAACTTCGTGCTACACAAAGGTCCAACGAAAAATTCCACCAATCATGTCTTTCCTGCGCATTCTCCTCCACGAATCTCCACTCATCTCCAGCCTACCAAGTGGATCTGGGTCTTGCAATTCTTATGGTGCCCTTAGAAATCCAGCCGATACTATCAAGTACTATTCTCCCAGGAATAGAATGCAATGTATAGAATTTAGGCCAGAGGGCAAGAGCTGGGACCTACGAGGTCATTCAGCGCTGAAGAGGGAAATTGAGTCAGAGGGTTTGACAGGTTTAACAGGAGGAAAACCTCGAAGCTGCACTATGAAACAATTGTTAGAGAGCGTGGAAACTCAGATGGAAGAAAGAGAATATGAACATAGGTATAGTAAAAAGTATTCTCCCAGGGGTTGGGCGAAAGACATGTCCAAGCCATCACCATTTTCCCCTTCGCTGCCTCATCTACTTATGGTGCTTTCGTAATTTCCTTCGTGGCATCATTTCTAACTCTAGTGTGCCATCTGACTCCTAATTTTCCTCTTGAAGCTTCATCCTCTGGTCTACAAAACCCTTTTGGATATGGTTCCATTGTCATACCTCGATTCATGTTCGTATAGCATCTTTGTAAATCTTGAGGTGCTCTGCTGTTGGAAACAGCATAACTTCGCATTCTAAGCTTGTAGTTTCTATCCTCACTTTCATCTATAGATTCTATGCCTTCTTTTTCATCTTCTATCTATACCTTCTTTTTGACCTTCAACTTTTTTTTTGCATTACAAATCTTCAAGTACAACCAGCAAACGTAACATAACATTCGCCCCCCCTTTTTTTTATTCCACTTCCGCTCTGCAAATTCACCTGGCAAGACTCCCTCAACATCAAGTTAAGTTCATGGTTAGTTTAAATTAGTTTTACATATCTAAGTTCATAGTTACTTGAAATTAATTTTACATATCTAAGTTCATGGTTACTTTAAATTAGTTTTACATATCTAAGTTCATGGTTACTTTAAATTATTTTTACATATCTAAGTTCATAGTTACTTTAAATTAGTTTTACATATCTAAGTTCATAGTTACTTGAAATTAATTTTACATATCTAAGTTCATGGTTACTTTAAATTAGTTTTACATATCTAAGTTTATGGTTACTTTAAATTAGTTTTTCATATCTAAGTTCATGGTTACTTTAAATTATTTTTACATATCTAAGTTCATGGTTACTTTAAATTAGTTTTACATATCTAAGTTCATAGTTACTTGAAATTAATTTTACATGTCTAAGTTCATGGTTACTTTAAATTAGTTTTACATATCTAAGTTCATGGTTACTTTAAATTAGTTTTACATATCTAAGTTCATAGTTACTTGAAATTAATTTTACATATCTAAGTTCATGGTTACTTTAAATTAGTTTTACATATCTAAGTTCATAGTTACTTGAAATTAATTTTACATATCTAAGTTCATGGTTACTTTAAATTAGCATATCTAAGTTCATAGTTACTTGAAATTAATTTTACATATCTAAGTTCATGGTTACTTTAAATTAGTTTTACATATCTAAGTTCATAGTTACTTGAAATTATTTTTACATATCTAAGTTCATGGTTACTTTAAATTAGTTTTACATATCTAAGTTCATAGTTACTTGAAATTAATTTTACATATCTAAGTTCATAGTTACTTGAAATTATTTTTACATATCTAAGTTCATGGTTACTTTAAATTAGTTTTACATATCTAAGTTCATAGTTACTTGAAATTAATTTTACATATCTAAGTTCATGGTTACTTTAAATTAGTTTTACATATCTAAGTTCATAGTTACTTGAAATTAATTTTACATATCTAAGTTCATGGTCAGTTTAAACTAGTTTTACATATTCTGTTTCATGGTTGTTTTAAATGGTTAGTTTCAAATAGTTTTACATATTTATCGAAGCTTTTAAATCCTATTCTTTATCCAGCCTACTGAGGACGAGCATGCTAGTGTTTGTCATACCATGACAAAACATCTATCATCACATTTTGAACACCTGTCACCACAACATCCTACTCCTCACCAAATGTGGGCCATTACAGGGTGGGTCGTGTGACACATGTAGCATCATTTTTTCACAAATCTATAATCTCGTCATAAATGCGAGCCACATCATCACGCACGTGTAATACTATCACAAAATAATATATGGATATTATCTTCATTATATTTTGGGTTAACATGGTAAACCAGTTCACAAGAGGAAAGAACATCTTCAATAAGGTTATTTTTGTATTTTATAAGAAACTGGATGAGATTTTATCATTAAGAAATTAATACACCACATGCAGGTCATGCATTATCTTTCTGACTTTGGAATAGTATGCACCTCATTTTACAAGATACAAGAGAGTGCTTTCATCCACAGACTGTAATAAATACACAATTCTGTTTACTTCTTCCTCTCTCTCTCTCTCTCTCTCTCTCTCTCTCTCTCTCTCTCTCTCTCTCTCTCTCTCTCTCTCTGTGTTTATATATATATGTATATTATATATATATATATATATATATATATGTATATATATGTATATATATGTGTGTATGTTTATGTATATATATATAAATAGGTACACTGTACTGTATATATATATAAAATATAATATGAATATATATATATATATATATATATATATATATATATATACAGTATATATATATATATATATATATATATATATATATATATATAGAGAGAGAGAGAGAGAGAGAGAGAGAGAGAGAGAGAGAGAGAGAGAGAGAGAGATGTATAAGCACAACCACATACAAATTCACTCACTCATTTAACTGTCGCCAGCAACCCAATTCACCCCCATCAAGATTCCTATCCATTTCAGACACTCATCATCGCACAAGCAGCCTCCATTCCCCCCGGCCCCCTACCTCTCTCCTCCCCACAGACCATCTTCCTAACTCAATCCTCCCACAATCCCTCCCCTCCTTCCCTCTTCCCCTCCCTCCCCCTTCGTCTTTTCCATCACCTCTGCCATCATCTCATCTCAGGTTTTAATGACTCAACCAGCGCTCGATCTATCGCTAATTACCTAATCAATTTCCAGCCGTCCAATTACAGGTCTCTCTCTCTCTCTCTCTCTCTCTCTCTCTCACTTCGTAATTAATCCTTTCTTTGTTGAGAGGTCCCTCAGGGAGAAGGTTTCTATTTGGATTATTCATCAAAGCGTCTTTCGTGTGGTGTTCAGCCGTCGTGGTTTCTTGGTTCTCTTTCTTACCGAGGTTTTTTAATATTGTTACTATTGTCGGGAGGTCTTACTTCTTTTTCTTAATGTATAAACATACATACAAACACACACACATACATACATACATACATATATATATATTATATATTATTTGTATATTATATAAATATATAAATACATACATATATATATTAATATTTTTATACTTTTATTCATACAGGTATGTATGCATGTATGTATGTATCAATAGTAGCTTATATTGCCAAATAATCATTATTAATTATTATTATTATTAAGAAGATCAACCCTATTTATAACGAACAAGCCTACAGCGGCCAGTGTCTCAATAACTCTAGGAATACATGTCCTGAGTGTTATTACACAAAGTTCAGACAAATGATTCCGTTACAAAGCATAAGAATATCAAAGCTTAACATCATACTGGAAAAAGGTACTTAAAAAATAAAAAGTATATGACAAACAATACCCTCAATTTCTCAGAGAAAAACGAATTCAATAGTGACATAAACTCTTTGACCGAAAACATTAATGAACGTTTGGATTCAATTTTTATTACTTTTGGAATTTTATGAGAAAATAGGACAGAAATACCAGGCTACAGAAGCATCAAGACACTGACGAATGTATACCAGAATACACGAGCAAATTTACACATTACTTTCCGTATGGACTCGACGAGCAGACAAGAACCAGAGGTGCGGAAGACAGCTTTATCGAACTTGAATAAGTGTCCGTTGATGATGACCTTGCAATTAAGATTAAAATTAAACCGGAATTAAAGTAGCTTCGGAATGATGATCTTCAAACATGGCTCCTTTTTAAATGAAGGCGGTAACGGTGGGATAGTAATTAACTAATTAGACTTGCATTGTGAACTCCAACTTAATTTGCTATAGCTTCTTCCCTAAAACAAATCATCTTGTATTTTACTAATTTATTAATATTAATACCTGCTGATTTATTTATTTGTCTCTTTTCCTATTCTAATAAATGATCTCTTTTTTTCTCTCTATTTCATACTATCTTCCGTAACTTCTTTCTAATGAACACCAAATTTTTTGGAAGCTTAAATTTCATGTCAGTGGCTGCTGTGGGGTTGTTCCATATGAACAGGGGTTTGTATTCTGAATAATAATAATAATAATAATAATAATAATAATAATAATAATAATAATAATAATAATAATAATAATAATAATAATAATAATAATATTAATAATAAATTCACTATATTCAACTCAAACTGAAAGAGAGTTATATACATATAGAAGACAAATGAGTGAAAAGCAGAAATAAAAAACTTCTTACAAAAAAATCATTAAAAAATAACCAAATAAAGTACATTATACAAATCAAAATCAAAATCAAAATCGTAATAAGAAGGCCATACTGACTCTTATTTAATATCAAAATGTTGTGGAACGAAGAAAGAGAGAGACAATCGTAAAGACAACGATTATTCAATTTCTGCCCTAAATCGTAAACCTAAATGGTTATTCTATAAAAATATACACATTTATTTACCTCACTGAAGTCGAGAAAACAGAAGTCGACTGACAACATCAGTCAGAACACTCACCTGAAAAAAAAGAGAGAGAAAAGTGTTTACCACAAGGATAACTGAAGTTCACTAAAGTGAAAGAGAAAGTGAAAAAACTGATAACAGAGATTAAAGAAGTGGAGATAATGGTGGTAATATAAACGAAGCTTACAGGTAATACCGCATATTGTAAAGGTGTTATTAAGTAAATATTAAAAAAGAACACATTTAAAGATTGGGTTTCTTAGTATGAAAAGTGGTTACTGGTACAGTAAAATAACTAATTACGATAATATTTTTTTTTAAATTATGATATTCGTCAATACTTTAAAAAAAATTCTCACTCACACCATATATACTTTATGCATAACTGATTAAAAAACTGACGCAAAGCCAAAATTTAAATTACATATCCTGTTTTTCATATCAAGTCAAAACATTTATTCTTGTAGTTTTCCGATTTCAGACACAATACAAAAGTACAAATTATGAATATATTCTACATATGAGATTGTGGTTGGATAAAAAGTTACTACCAGTATAAATGAGATATTTTCTGAGAGAGAGAGAGAGAGAGAGAGAGAGAGAGAGAGAGAGAGAGAGAGAGAGAGAGAGAGAGAGAGAGGAAATAACTGAATTTTAACCTTCCTCTCTGTTGAGAAGGAAGCAGTTGATGTTTATTTTACATTCTGGTCCAATATATGTTCGACCTCCAATCTGTGGAAATGTAATAGTCAGACTTGAGGGAATATTTGGTCAGCTAGTCTACAAAGAAGGAAACAAGTAATTTTATCACAAATTTGCTTAAATTTCTAAGAGACGGCCAACTATTGCACAAGATATATATATATATATATATATATATATATATATATATATATATATATATATATATGTATAGATATGTATATATATATTATATAAATATACATATACATATATATATAAATATATATATATATATATATATATATATATATATATATATATATATATATATATGTATGTATAGATATGTATATATATTATATAAATATACATATACCTATATATATAAATATATATGTATATATATATATATATATATATATATATATATATATATATATATATATATATATATGAAGCCCACAGAAAATTCTCTTAACTCTGGCGACAAAACTGACTTGAATCAAGGTCCTAGATTTGAACCGCACTCGGTGTCCGCAGACAGTCAGTCTGTCTGTCAGCTAAATGCAAGAGCCGACACTTAAACGGGGTACGGAATAGCGTGAAGACAAGGCTAAATACCTTGCAGATTTTACAAAAACAACCGACTGCCCTGTATCTTAAAACATCTCTGCTGGATCTTTCCCAAAGCAAGCAACCACCATCATTTGCATAGAGGTCTTGCATATTTGCCTAAGGAGAAAATGCATTCCTGAAAGTGTACACAACACCCGACCGCCTTCAACTACAATGGACGCACTAGAAACCGGTCTTGGATATAACCTTCACACAACAATGATAATAAGAACAATTATAATGATAATGATCCTGTCGACAGAATCTATATAAGGAAATATTTTTACTTATGGCGAAGGGAAAGTTTGAAAGCTATGTGCAAGATTTGAGGAATGCAAATTATGAGACTCGGAAGTATTTGCTAACTTTACGAGGCATTGAAATCTCCACAGGAGTAAAACTTAGCTAATCTGTGGCAATCTATTAAGGATTTAACTTTTTCCAGGGTATGAGAAGTTATTATCAATAAATGATCACAACTGAATAGTTAACTAGATCAGTCAGTTTCCAAAAGAGAATTATATATATATACATATATATACATATTTATATATATACAATTCTTTTTCACACCTACACGCGTGAATTTTTCATGTTCACAAACATTAAGCCACAAAAATCGTTTAATATCCAATTCACTATACCCTGGGAACAACTTAAACCCAGGGGGAACTACAACAGGTAAGTACTTCGTCCCTGGGTGGTTTCGGACCGTCGCCTGGTTTACATACAACGACAGACAGTGACTTGGACCACCCAGGGGTATGAATTTTACTACCATTAAAAATACATAATCTTAGATTTCGGACGCAGAAGGAAAACGCCACTTAACCGAGCAAACACAATCGGACCTGCTTTAAAATGTCTATCTTTTACAGCGCATTCCGTCCATTAGGGACACTAATGGACGGAGAAGCAACTAGAGCAAAGAAACGGAGTGCATACGTAGGGTCAATAAAACATTCTGTTTTCATCAAGAAATCTGTGGTTACAGAATGCTAAAACGACTGGAAGTCGATCAGGAATTAGTATGAAAATATACATCACTTTCCACAATTAAAGATCAAAAAGTAGATCGAGTAATGGAATACATAATGAAATATTAAATTTTATCTCAAAGGCCAAGCGCTGAGAACTATGAGGTTATTCAGCACTGAAAGGGAAACTGAGAGTAAAAAGGTTTTAAAGGTGTAACAAGAGGAAAACTTCGCAGTTGCAATATGAAACAATTGTCAGAAGGTGGCAAGTGAGATGGAAGAAAGAGAATATGAATGGAGATACAGTAAGAGGAATGGAAGGGGTTGTAGCTGGGGGCCAAAGGGGCGCTGCGAAGAACCACAAGTATTGTATTGTCTACAGGTCACCGCGTGAGGTGCACTGACGGCACTACCTACCTACCGAAAACGGTAACTCTAGAAGCAAATTTTGGATCATTTAACAGCTGAACCTTTTTCAAAACTTCTATTATGAAATCTTTTCACAGTTACTTACCAATGGTTCAAACAAACATCAGGAATTTTATAATAAAAAAATAACTGGGAAAAATATTAGTCTAACATAGATGAAAAAGACGGGTAAAAAATGACTTTCAACAGCTGAATGCCTATCAGGATACTGGATAATTAGTCAAATCTGTTCACTGTCAATTATTAATGGTTAAAACCAGACCTTACATTACTTATAAAACCAGAACCAAAATCCAGAAGTAAATGGGAAAAATAAGTCTAGTATTAATGAAAAAAGGGTAAAAATAACTTTTAACAGCAGAATGCTTTTACAGAAAGTTGATTAAGATGTTAAATCTGTTCACTGTCAATTATCACTGGTTAAAACCAAAACCAAAAATATATGACAATCCAAAACTAACCGGAAAAAATAAAAGTCTAACATCAATGAAAAAGAAGAGCAAAAGTAACTTTTAACAGCTGAGTGCTTTATCAGAATAGTAAATAATCAGTTAAATCTGTTCACTGTTAATTATCAATGGTTAAAATCAAAGACAAGAATAGACATAGTCCAAATAAAACTGGAAAAAATAAAAGTCTAATACCAATGAAAAAGGCTTAAAAAAGACCGCTAAACAAGAGCCAATTTAACCGTCGCAAACCTCCATTACCAAAACAATGCTGCGTCATTAAACGGAGCAGACGCTCGGTAATTGGACCGTTCAAGAGAACCGGCGACAGTCCGTGGAACCGGTTACCCAATTACCCATTCTGACGCGTCGACTTTAATCCTAATCCCTTTTTCAATGAGTTGGGATAAGTTTGGATAAGCCTTTGGCGCAGGAAAGTTTTGTGGGTTGATGCCTCTCGGGCAAGAAAAGGTTGCGTTCAGGAGGTTTCTTGATGGAACGATAAACAGTTATGTGATAAGACTGCGTTCAGGTGATTTCTTAATGGAATGATAAACAGCTATGTGATAAAGATTGCATTCAGGAGGTTTCTTAATGGAACGATAAACAACTATGTGATAAAGGTTGCGGCCAGGTGGTTCTTAATGGAACAATAAACAGCTATGTGATAAAGGCTGCGTTCAGGTCGTTTCTTAATGGAACGATAAACAACTGTGATAAAGGTTGCAGTCATGAGGTTTCTTAATGGAACGATAAACAGCTATGTGATAAAGGTTGCGGTCAGGTGGTTTCTTAATTGAACGATAAACAGCTATGCGATTAGATACTTTTCCCTCTATTCTGAGAACCTTTGTATTCACGTGATAATACATTCTGCTGTTTATGTAGGAAAACACTTGTCTTTTGATTCATTTTTGCTATTTTTTATTATCTGTTACCAGAAATGGATATTTCTGTACAACAGCAAAAACAACAGCAATAATAATAATAATAATAATAATAATAATAATAATAATAATAATAATAATAGCAAAAAATTAACACCAAATCAAGGGAAAATTTTTAGTATAAATGCGAATTGTTTGATTCTGTTGTTGTTGACAGAATAACTTAATAATTTTGCCCTACGCCCTCAAAAAAAAAAAAAAAAAAAAAAAAGCTTAGCCACTACACAACCAGATCTCATATACTATACTAAATAAGCATAAACAGAAACTTTACAACCCATTACACGAAATCTCGAAGTACTGCTCTCTTCCAAATCTTTCTCATCGTTCTGGTTATGGCTGACCAAACATTACAAAGAAAAAAAAAAAAAATCTGCCATTAAGTACAAACTCCTGTCAGACTTGTTTTTTTTTCCGACGGAAGAACTTGATATTCCAAAGCAGCTATCGAAGATGTGACCTCGCAGAGACGAGGTTATCCATTATTCAAGATCTAATACAAAGGAACGGATTTCAATTTACGATAAACGTCATACTAAGTAAAAAAAAAAAATAATAATAGATCGTTGTACAGCAATACTTTAAATAAAATGCAGCAACGCTACTGTAAGATTACAGGTAAGACGGGTTAGCGAGAATGATATACAAAATAATAATCTCATGAAGTATATAAGAAATGTACCCCCTATGAGAGGCGGTTATTGCCATCAGTGCACCCCACGCGGTGCACTGCAGGCATTACTTAAGGTTCTTTGCAGCGTCCCTTCAGCCCCTAGCTGCAATCCCTTTCATTCCTTTTACTATACTTCCGTTCATGTTCTCTTCCTTTCAACGTTCTTCTTCATTGGAGGGGTGGGTAGAGCTCCCGGCTAGCACGCTGTTGGCCCAGCGTTCGACTCTCCGACCGGCCAATGAAGAATTAGAGGAATTTATTTCTGGTGATAGAAATTCATTTCTCGTCATAATGTGGTTCGGATTCCACA
>NC_089745.1:39845489-39870489 GCF_040412425.1 Macrobrachium rosenbergii
ACACACACACACACACACACACACACACACACACACACGTACGCACACACAAACACAAACGCATACACAAACGTACAGCGATTTCACTAAACGAATTTCCCACATACAAACGCCGCGACAACCGCTAATTCTGGATGTCGTAAGTGGACGGAGAACACAAGCGACGAAAACACAGTGTTCAGTTGAAACTCTTATTCTCACACTTAGCGTTAACAAGTCTTTCATTTGGACTGCCACCTGCGAATCAGCGTAAGAGCGATTACATAAATCTGGCGCGAAAGGAGAGAGGGACTGCGCGCGTGAAATCTAGTCACGGGAGAGACACTCCTTTAAGCAAGGTCTAGAGAATATTCGTAATACTTAAACATCGTTCATCTGTATGTTTTTTTTTTTTATCTGAAATGGAATAATTTAACCTTGTGCTACATACTGCGAGCAACTGGGTCATGAGAGCTGCGACTTGGGGTGACTGGAATCATATCTCAGGAGAATTTTGCTGACGAAATGACTGCTGATGTTTTAATATGTTCAGATGTAAGGGAAGAATTCAATTACTTTTCAAACATCTTTCCATGGCATTAAATCAAGGCTATGAAATCAAGACGGGTAAGTGACTAAAAGATTTTTAAGTCACATCAAATCCAGGACAATACTCAGATTTCATCCCATTTCCTAATGAAATGCGATGCACTCTAAGATTATATAATAATGTATCACTATATTTACGAGACATTTGAATCGATTCCACGATAGATTCACCTTCTTTTGTACTTACCAGTATCTATTTATATTTTACCTACTTATTTATTAATTGAATATATATTTTTTTCTTGTCTAAAAACGGATCTCTTTTTTTTCTGTATTTCCTACCATCTTCTGTAACTTCTTTCAAATGAACACCGTATTCTTTGGAAGTTTGAATTTCAAGTCAGTGGCTCCTGTGGGCTTGTCCCACAAAAACTGGGGTTCATTTCCTGAATAATAATAATAATAATAATAATAATAATAATAATAATAATAATAATAATAATAATAATAATAATAATAATAATGCGTCCTTCAAAAATCAAGATGAACTCATATTTCCTAAGCTTAAGCAAAACATACATCCTCTTTTGCCACTACTGCGTATTGAGCATGACCTAGTGATTATAATTATTATTATTATTATAAAAAAAAAGAGCTCTTTTCATATAGTACAAGCCCATCACAGGGGCCACTGTCTTGGAATTCAAGAAGCTTCCAAAGAATACGGTGTTCATTTGAAAGAAGTTACAGAAGATAACAGGAAATACAGAGAGAAAAAATCAGCTATAGAAAAAAATAAAAATGTAAATTACAGTCATAACAGCCACAAAGCCTGCGAAGTAAATAAGACATTTTTCCCCTCCTTTGGATAGCAATCTAGAAACGACAGATGGGGGTGGGGGTTGAAGGGAAGCTTGTGTGTGAGTGGGGGGCAGAGGGGTGGGGGAGGAGGGCTACCAACTTGGTTGTTATACCCACTGACACTCGCCAATCTTCATATGCAAATGCAAATGACTTTCTTTAACATTTTAGCATAATTTTACCCGTACGTTTTACAGGTGTTGTTTTGAAAAGACTGTGGCTCCAGAGGTAGTCGATTTTTTTTTTTTTTTCTCTCCTTTTCTCTCCTAACGTCTTGTCGTCGACTTATGAAGTAATTACACGCCCCCCAAAAAATAAGTAAGTAGTTGGGTGCACGTGTGGGCAACTTTCTCGTTTGTCATAATTGCACGAACCCCTTTTCTCTCTCTCTCTCTCTCTCTCTCTCTCTCTCTCTCTCTCTCTCTCTCTCTCTCACACACACACACACACACACACAAACAAATTTAGATATAATCATTTGTCCCGACACTGATGGATAAAAAGAATGCAGAAAATAATTCTTCAAAATAATACATGCCTATCACTACTAATTTATTGTTGAAGCGGGAAGTTACAAAGAAGCTTTCACTTTCCGTGGCTGATAAAAGTGTTCTGTAGACTTTACACACACACACACACACACACACACACACACACGAAACAGAAGGGTTCAAAGAAAGGAGATTCTTTACTTCCACTCATTCGATCCCTTGAAGATGGAGGCAGATTGGCCTTCGAAATCTTGGAAATAAAGAATCTTCTTTATCACTGAGGTCTTCTATGGAAGTAATATATAAATGCTTGTATATATTTATATATGTTTTTATTGTTATTTCAGAATTAATACCTGGTATTCTATTGTTATTTGTTGTTAATAACCGGTAATTTTAACATCTTCCATCTGTGCTTCTAATCCCTTTCTATTCGCCTTTTTGATGAAAGGTGTTTAGAGGCCGTCCACTTCCAACTTGGAATAAAATTTTTAAATTTCTTAAAATTTTTTGCATATCTAGAACTCCAAGGGCCTCCTAAATCTCCATAATTACACATTATTCGAAAATTTCAAGGACACGAGGTAAACAAAACCTCACAATACACATGAACCTAGACTAGTACAGGAATCTGAAAAGTTGTTTAGAAGTACCGCTGCCTTTACTGCCGAAAAAAAAGGCTGAAAAAAAGCCTACACAGGGATTAAAATGTTGAAAAAACCTACACAAGGAGAAAAGGCTGGACAAAACAAAGCCTACACAAGGATTAAAAGGTTGAAAAAACCTACACAAGGAGAAAAAGCTGGGCAAAAAAAAAGCCTACACAAGGATTAAAAGGTTGAAAAAACCTATACAAGGAGAAAAGACAAGGCAATAAAAAAGCCTACACAAGGATTAAAAGGTTGAAAAAACCTATACAAGGAGAAAAGACAAGGCAATAAAAAAGCCTACACAAGGATTAAATGGTTGAAAAAAAAAAACCTACACAAGGAGAAAAGGCTGGACAAAAAAAAAGCCTACACAAGGAGAAAAGGCTGAAAAAAAACCTACACAAGGAGAAAAGGCTGACAAAAAAAAAAAAAAAAAGAAGTACACAAAAAAAAAAAAAATAGCCTCCAAAAAGAAGAAAAGGCCAAACACAGAAAGCCTACACAAAAGGCTATTCCATTAATTACACCAAAACAAGACGAAAGTCAATGGAATAATTAAACTGCTCCCAAACTCTACATCATTACACACACAGCGAAAACCGACGTCATTAGACTCAAATGAAATTGGCTATAAAGCGTCAGCATGCATTGACGTAAACTGGCAAACACGCCCGAAATGGCGATAAACACATCACGGACGCAATAACAATAAGCCATAATCGACCCCCTTAATCAACGGGGGGCCGAACCCACATGAGTGTTGGGGAAAAAAACTTTTGTATGGGCACGCGATTTATTCATTTTTCTCCCATTCAAAGGAAGTCAATACTCCCTGTATACCTGTGAAGTATGGTGTGTGCATATATATATATATATATATATATATATATATATATATATATATATATATATATATATATATATATATATATATATATATATATATATATATATATATATATATATATATATATATATATATATATATATATATATATATATATATATATATATAGCAGCATGCAGGAACATGCTGCTGTAGATGGAGCATACTCCTGTAGCTGGAGCATGCTCTTATATATAGAGCATGCTGTTGCTGTTGCTGGACCATGCTTCTGTAGCTGGAGCGTGTTCTTGTATAATTGGAGCATGCTCTTATATAGTCAGCATGCTGCAGCTGCTGTAGCATGCTGCTGCTGCTGGAGCATGCTCCTGCAGCTGGAGCATGCTCCTGTATAGCTTGGGCATGCTCATATAACTAGAGCATACAGCTGTAGCTGAAGTATGCTCCTGCAGTTGGAGCATGCTCATGTAGCTGGAGCATGTTCTTGTATAGCTACAGCAAGCTCTTGTACCTAATGTATGCTCTTGTACAGCTGGAGTATGCTCCTGTAGCTGGAGCATGTTCTTGTGTATCTGGAGCATGCTCTTATATACTGGACAAGCTGCTGGATCATGCTCCTGTAGGTAGAGCATGCTCCTGTAGCTGGAGCATGCTCCTGTAACTAGAGCATGCTCCTGTAACTGGAGCATGCACCTATTGCTATAGTATGCTCCTTTAGCTGGAGCATGTTCTAGTATATACTGAATGTGCTCTTATATATCATAGCTAGATCATGCAGTTGTAGCTGGAGTATGCTCCTGCAGTTGGAGCATGATCATTTAGCTGCAGCATGTTCTTGTATAGCTGGAGCAAGCTCTTGTAGCTGATGTGTGCTCTTGTACAGCTGGAGTATGCTCCTGTAGCTGGAGCATGCTCCTGTAGCTAGAGTATGCTCCTGTAGCTGGAGATTGCTCTTATATACTGGGCATGCTGCTGGATCATGCTCCTGTAGGTAGAGTATGCTCCAGTAGCTGGAGCATGCTCCTGTAGCTGGAACATACTTCTGTATCTGGAGTATGTTCCTGTATAACTGGGACCTGCTCCTGTATATCTGGGGCATGCTTCTGTATAGCTGGGGCATGCTCCTGTAGCTGGAAAATATCCCTATATCTGGAGCATGCTCCTGTATAACAAGGACAGGCTCCTGTATAGCAGGAGCACACTGCTGTAGGTGGTGCAAGCTCTTGTATAGCTTGAATATGCTCCTGTAGCTGAAACATGTTCTTGTATAGGTGGAGTATGCTCCTGTATAGCTGAGGTATGCTCCTGTAGTTAGAGCATGGTACTGTATCTAGAGCATGATCATGTAGCTGGAGCATGTTCTTATATAGCTGAAGCATGCTCCTGTAGATTGTGCATGCTCTTGAATAGCTGGAGTTTGCTCCTGTAGCTGGGGCATGTTCTTGTATGGAGCATGCTCCTGCAGCTGGAGCATGGTCATGTATAGCTGGGGCATGCTCCTGTAATTAGACCATGCTCCTGCTGCTGGAGCATACTGCCGTAGCTAGAGCACGCTCCTGCAGCTGGAGCATGCTCATGTAGTTGGAGCATGTTCTTGTATAGCTGGAGCATGCTCCTGTAGCTGGAGCATACTCCTGTAGCTGGAGCATGTTCTTGTGTAGCTGGGGCATGCTCATGTAGCTGGCATATGCTCTTTCATAGCTGGAGTTTGCTCCTGTAGCTGGGGCATGTTCTTGTACAGTTAGTGCATGCCCCTGTAATAAGAGCATGCTCTTGTAGCTGGAGCATGTTTTTGTATAGCTGGAGTATGCTTCTGTATTGCTGAGGCATGCTCCTGTACAGCTGTGGTATGCTCCTTTATGGTTGGGGCATGCTCCTGTAACTGGATCATGCTCTAGTTACAGGAGCGTATCCCAGCTATACAAAGCATGTCCCACTTATACAGGAGCATGCTCCAGCTATAGGAGTATGTTCCAGCTACAGGAGCATGATCCAGCAGCTTGCCCAGTATATAAGAGCATGCTCCAGATAGACAAGAACATGCCCCAGCTACAGGCACAAACTCCAGCTATACAAGAGCATGCACCAGCTACAGCAGCATGCTCCAGCTATACAAGAACATGTTCCAGCTACATGAACATGCTTCAACTGTAGGAGCATGCCCCAGCTATATGGGAGCATGCTCCAGCTATAAAAGAATATGCTCCAGCTACAACAGCATTCTCAGGCTACATGACATGCTCCAGCTACAGGAGCATGCCCCAGCTATTCAGGAGCATGCCCCAGCTATATATATGAACACTCCAGCTACAGGAGCTTGCTCCAGCTATACAGGAACATGCTCTAGCTGCAGGAACATGCTCTAGTCACAGGAGCATGCTCTTGGTACAGGAACTTGCCTCAGCTATACAGGAGCATGCCCCACCTATACATGAGCATGCTCCAGCTATACAAGAACTTGCTCTAGGTACAGGAGCATACCCCAGCTATACAGGAGCATGCTCCAGCTATAGGAGTATGTTCCAGCTACAGAAGCATGCTCTAGTTACAGGAGCATGCTTCAGCCACAGGAGCATGCCCCAGCTATACAAGAGCATGCTCCAGCTACATGAGCATGCTCTTGTGGCTGGAGCATGCTCATGTAGCTGAAGCATGTTCTTGAAAAGGTGAAGCATGTTCCTGTAGCTGGCACATGCTCCTGTATAGCAGGAGTATGCTCCTCTAGGTAGAGCATGCCCATGTAGCTAGAGCATGCTCTAGTCACAGGAGCATGCTTTCGGTTCAGGAGCATGCCCCAGCTATACATGAGCATGCTACAGCTACGGGAGCTTGCTCCAGCTATACAAGAACATGCTCTAGCTGCAGGAGCATGCTCTAGTCACAGGAGCATGCTCTTGGTACAGGAGCTTGTCCCAGCTATACAGGAACATGCCCCAGCCATACATGAGCATGCTTCAGCTACAGGAGCATGCCCCAGCTATATATGAGCATGCTCCAGCTATACAAGAACATGCTCTAGCTGCAGGAACATGCTCTAGTCACAGGAGCATGCTCTTGGTACAGGAGCATTGCCCAGCTATATATGAGCATGCTCCAGCTACAGGAGCTTGCTCCAGCTATACAAGAACATGCTCTAACTGCAGGAACATCCTCTAGTCACAGGAGCATGCTCTTGGTACAGGAACATGCCCAAGCTATATATGAGCATGCTCCAGCTACAGAAGCTTGCTCCAACCATACAAGAACATGCTCTAGCTACAAGAGCATGCTCTAGTCACAGGAGCATGCTCTTGGTAAAGGAGCTTGTCCCAGCTATACAGGAGCATACCCCAGCTATACATGAGCATGCTCCAGCTACAGGAGCATGCCCCAGCTATACAGGAGCATGCTCCAGCTATATATGAGCATGCTCCAGCTATACAAGAACATGCTCTAGCTGTAGGAGCATGCTCTAGTCACAGGAGCATGCTCTTGGCTCAGGAGCTTGTCCCAGCTATATAGGAGCATGCCCCAACCATACATGAGCATTCTCCAGTTACAGGAGCATGCCCCAGCTATACAGGAGCATGCCCCAGCTATATATGAGCATGCTCCAGCTACAGGAGCTTGCTCCAGCTATACAAGAACATGCTCTAGCTGCAGGAACATGCTCTAGTCACAGGAGTATGCTCTTGCTACAGGAGCATGCCCAAGCTATCTATATATGAGCTTGCTACAGCTACAGGAGCTTGCCCCAGCTATACAAGAACATGCTCTAGCTACAGGAGCATGCTCTAGTCACAGAATCATGCTCTTGGTACAGAAGCTTGCCCCAGCTATACAGGGGCATGCCCCAGCTATAAATGAGCATGCTCCAGCCACAAGAGCATGCCCCAGCTATACAGGAGCATGCTCTAGTCACAGGAGCATGCTTTCGGTTCAGGAGCATACCCCAGCTATATATGAGCATGCTACAGCTACGGGAGCTTTCTCCAGCTATACAAGAACATGCTCTAGCTGCAGGAGCATGCTCTAGTCACAGGAGCATGCTCTTAGTACAGGAGCATGCCCATGCTATATATGAGCTTGCTCCAGCTACAGGAGCTTGCTCCAGCTATACAAAAACATGCTCTAGCTGCAGGAACATGCTCTAGTCACAGGAGCATGCTCTTGGTACAGGAGCATTCCTCAGCTATATGAGCATGCTCCAGCTACAGAAGCTTGTTCCAGCTGTACACTAAGATGCTCTAGCAACAGGAGCATGCTCTCGTCACAGGAGCATGCTTTTGGTACAGGAGCTTACCCCAGCTATACAGGAGCATGCCCAGCTGCAGGAGCATGCCCCAGCTATACAGGAGGATTCCCCAGCTATATATGAGCATGCTCCAGCTACAGGAGCTTCCTCCAGCTATACAAAAACATGCTCTAGTCAAAGGAGCATGCTCTTGGTACAGGAGCATGCCCCAGCTATATATGAGCATGCTCCAGCTACAGAAGCGTGCTCCAGCTGTACAAGAACATGCTCTAGTTACAGGAGCATGCTCTAGTCACAGGAGCATGCTTTTGGTACAGGAGCTTGCCCCAACTATACAGGAGCATTCTCCAGCTACAGGAGCTTGCTCCAGCTATACAAGAACATGCTCTAACTGTAGGAACATGCTCTAGTCACAGGAGCATGCTCTTTGTACAGGAGCATGCCCCAGCTATATATGAGTGTGCTCCAGCTACAGAAGCTTGTTCCAGCTATACGAGAACATGCTCTAGCTACAGGAGCATTTTCTAGTCACAGGAGCATGGTCTTGGTACAGGAGCTTGTCCCAGCTATACAGGAGCATGCTCCAGCTACAGGAGCATGCCCCAGCTATACAGGAGCATTCCCCAGCTATATATGAGCATGCTCCAGCTATACAAGAACATGCTCTAGCTGCAGCACATGCTCTAGTCACAGGAACATGCTCTTGGTACAGGAGCATGCCCCTGCTATATATGAGCATGCTCCAGCTACAGAAGCTTGCTCCAGCTATACGAGAACATGCTCTAGCTACAGGAGCATGCTCTAGTCACAGGAGCATGCTCTTGGTACAGGAGCTTGTCCCAGCTATACAGGAGCATGCCCCACCTATACATGAGCATGCTCCAGCTACAGGAGCATGCCCAGGCTATATATGAGCATGCTCCAGCTATATATGAGCATGCTCCAGCTATATATGAGCATGCTCCAGCTGCAGGAGCTTGCTCCAGCTATACAAGAACTTGCTCTAGGTACAGGAGCATACCCCAGCTATACAGGAGCATGCTCCAGCTATATGAGTATTTTCCAGCTACAGAAGCATGCTCTAGTTACAGGAGCATGCTTCAGCCACAGGAGCATCCCCAGCTATACAAGAGCATGCTCCAGCTACATGAGTATGCTCCTGTGGCTGGAGCATGCTCATGTAGCTGGAGCATGTTCTTAAATAGGTGGAGCATGTTCCTGTAGGTGGCACATGCTCCTGTATAGCTGGAGTATGCTCCTCTAGCTAGAGCAAGCGCCTATAGCTGGAGCATGCTTCTTGTATATCTGAAACATGCTCTTATATATTGGCCATGCTGCTGCTGATGGCACATGCTCCTGTAGCTGAAGCATATTCCTGTAACAAGCGCATGCTTCTGTAGCTGGAACATACTTCTATAGCTGGAGCATGCTCCATTATAGCTGCGGCATGCTTCTCTACCTACAGCAAGTTCTTGTATAGCTGGAGCAAGCTCCTGTACCAAGAGCATGCTCATATATAGCTGGGGCATGCTCCTGTATAGCTGGGGCATGCTCCTGTAGCTGGAGCATGCTCATGTATGGCTGGGGCATGCTCCTGTATAGCTGGGACAAGCTCCTGTACTAAGAGCATGCTCCTGTGACTAGAGCATGCTCCTGTAGCTAGAGCATGTTCTTGTATAGCTGGAGCAAGCTTCTGTAGCTGGAGCATGCTCATATATAGCTGGGGCATGTTCCTGTACCAAGAGCATGCTCCTGTGACAAGAGCATGTTCCTGCAGCTTGAGCATGTTCTTGTATAGCTGGAGCATGCTCATATATAGCTGGAGCAAGCTCCTGTAGCTGAAGCATGCTCATATATAGCTGGGGCATGCTCCTGTATAGCTGGGGCATGCTCCTGTTGCTGGAGCATGCTCATGTATGGCTGGGGCATGTTCCTGTATAGCTGGGGCAAGCTCCTGTACCAAGAGCATGTGCCTGTGACTAGAGCATGTTACTGCAGCTAGAGCATGTTCTTGTATAGCTGGAGCATGCTCATATATAGCTGGGGCATGCTCCTGTACCATGAGCTTGCTCCTGTGAATAGAGCATGTTCCTGCAGCTAGAGCATGTTCTTGTATAGCTGGAGCAAGCTCCTGTAGCTGGAGCATGCTCATATATAGCTGGGGTATGCTCCTGTATAGCTGGGGCATGCTCCTGTAGCTGGAGCATGCTCATGTAGCTGGAGAATGCTGCTGTAGCTGGAGCATGTTCTTGTATAGCTGGAGCATGCTCATATATATGTATCGAGAGAATAGAGAAAAACGTATTTTTCGAAGTAGAAATATCCTGTTTCCATTTTGGGTAGGTACGAAGGACCATAAAATCATAAATCTCCCAGCCTGTCACAACAAGTCGCCAACCATACCTTCAAGAACACACCAGCACTAACGAGGCGCTACGAGAAATTGTATCTGGCCGTGCCTTCGAAATCCACGAGGGTCCTGCGAAGGTTAGTAGAGTGTGGGAAAACACCTCACCCCCCTTGACTTCGAAGGAGAGCCCAAGGAAATAAGCCACGCCCACAGGTCAAGCCTAGATGTTTTGGCCAATCAAATGCCATCAGTGTCAGAGACCTAGAGACGTCCTACAAGGAGCAAATACCCAATAATCAACAGGAATTCCTTAAAACACACCTCCAAAACTTGGAATGAAACAAGTGGAGGAGGTGCCTCAGGAAAGCCGTACCTGCCCAGAATATGACGTCATGGTTGACACAAGGGAAAATGGGAGATATAAGGATAGGCATACAGGAAAGGAGAGGAAAAAGTCGTGGAGAGAAAAGAGACAGAGAGAAAAGTCAGAGAGAGTCGAAAGGGGAATCAGTGTAGAAAGTCGAAAGGGGAATCAGTGTAGAAAGAGCAGAGTCTAAGCAGAGTGGGAAGATAGAGAGAGAGAACTTTTCCGAAGTGAGGGGAAGCAGAAAAGACAGAAAGAGAAGAAGTGTGTTAGTGAAGAAAGACTCTCTCAAACAATAGTCCCCGTAATCTAATTCGTTTAGTCTCTCGAAACCATTATCTTAAAGTCTCGAACCATTAAGAAACAGTTAAGAAACTATAGGTGGAACTGTAAGACAATAAGTGCAAATAAAGAAGAAACGGGAACAATTAATCATTTTCCCTTTAACCTTGGTAATTTATAATTTAATAACTGTTTTTAAAGAACCACTTGTTCCTGCTACAAATAACTTCCACACCGCCTGCCCGGGCACGTTACCTTAGAGTTGGGCCCTTTGAAGAAAAGAAACAGGGTCCGACAACATATAGCTGAGACGTGCTCCTGTAGCTGGAGCATGCTCCTACAGTTGAAGCATGTTCATGTAGCTGGAACATGTTCTTGTATAGCTGGAGCATGCTCCTGTAGCTGGCGCATGCTCTTTTATAGCTGGAGTTTGCTCCTGTAGCTGGGGCATGTTCTTGTATAGCTGGAGCATGCTCCTGTAATTAGAGCATGCTCCTATAGCTGGAGCATGTTCTTGTATTGCTAGAGTATCCTCCTGTATAGCTGGGCATGCTCCTGTAGCTGGAGCATACTGCTGTAGCTGGAGCATGTTTTTGTATAACTGGAGTATGCTCTTGTATAGCTGAGGCATGCTCCAGTATAGCTGGGGCATGCATCTGTAGCTGGAGCATGTTGCTGTAACTGGAGCATGCTCATGTAGCTGGAGCATGTTCTTGTATGGCTGGAACATGCTCCTGTAGCTGGTGCATGCTCTTGTGTCGCTGGAATATGCTCCTGAACCTGGAGCATGTTCTTGTACAGCTTGAGTATGCTCCTGTATTGCTGAGGCATGCTCCTGTAGCTGAAGCATGCTGCTGTAACCCCAAAGACCCCCTTCATTGCTCGGTTTTGGGTGGTTCTTGGAGAGAGAGAGAGAGAGAGAGAGAGGATTATTTCTTCCTACCTTGGGGGGAAGGGGGAAAGGAGGGGTGACTGGGTGCGGGGAGGGCAGGTCTGATTAGTTTGGTTGACGAAAATATCACGGGTGTGAGCGGCAGCAACCATAAATATCGCCTATAATAATAATAATAATAATAATAATAATAATAATAATAATAATACTTCCACACAAGGGTATGTAAAGATTAATAATGGTAATAATATATAATTAATAATAATAATAATAAGGGCAAATACAAGAATAAGCAATATATATATATATATATATATATATATATATATATATATATATATATATATATATATATATATATTTATATATAATATAAACAAGCAAACACACACACATGGCATGTGTGAATGAAGTATACGCTTAAAAACCAATTCACAATTTTCATAAATGTCAACTGAAAATTCAGTTCATTTTATTACTCCTACGTCTCTTACAAATGCCACATCACCGCTCATGAAAATGACACTTAATTAAGAGATATCTCGTGCCATGAAAAGAACGTATTAGTCTACATCACATTCGTTAACGCTTACAAGACAACGCATTTGATAAGAGAGAGAGAGAGAGAGAGAGAGAGAGAGAGAGAGAGAGAGAGAGAGAGAGAGAGAGGCAGGCTCATATCAGTCTAGACAATTCTAAAACCAAATAGTCGGGAAATGAAAATTTCGTAAAGAGAAGAAACTTATTGTAGACTGATGCTACAATAAGCAATCTTAACGCTTAATGTTACAATAAGCAATCTTATCGCTTAATGTTACAATAAGCAATCTTATCGCTTAATGTTACTATAAGCAACGTTATCGCTTAATGCTACAATAAGCAATCTTATCGCTTAATGCTACAATAAGCAATCTTATCACTTAAAGCTACAATAAGCAATCCTATCGCTTAATGTTGCAATAAGCCATCTTATAACTTAATGCTACAATAAGCAATCTATCGCTTAATACTAAAATAAGCAATCTTATCGCTTAATGGTACAATAAGCGATCTTATCGCTTGCTACAATAAGCAATCTTATCACTTGATGTTATAATAAGCAATCTTTTCGCTTAATGCTACAATAAGCAATCTTATTGCTTAATGTTACAATAAGCAATCTTATCGCTTAATGCTACAATAAGCGATCTGCTACAATAAGCGATCTTATCGCTTAATGCTACAATATGCGATCTTATCGCTTACTGTTGCAATAAGCGATCTTATCGCTTAATGCTACAATAAGCAACCTTATCGCTTGATGTTAAAATAAGCAATCTTATCGCTTGATGTTAAAATAAGCAACCTTATCGCTTGATGTTAAAATAAGCAGTCTTATCGCTTGATGTTAAAATAAGCAACCTTATCGCTTGATGTTAAAATAAGCAATCTTATCTCTTAATGCTACAATATGCAAACAGAAAAAAAAAAGTCATGAGCTACCCTCGTCTACACCATCAACTCTAGACTATAGCCGAACTATCTTGCCTTCCTCCTACAAAACAACTAAACAAAAGCAAACAGAACACGCATAAACAGGAGTTTTAAAAAATGCATACGAGCAGACGGTACATGAATAAGCGACAAGGAACGTATCTGCGGACCCGGGGTTGTTGTGAAGATAGGAGGGAATACCCACAATGCCCTTCGACATGGCTCCGACGAAGACTGTTTATACTTTCTCTCTCAGATGATCACCTGTGTCCTAATATGCCCATTCGACCCTTCTGGCAAAGAGGTAAACCTCCACTTGCACTGAAATCAAGAGCTGTTTGATGTTATGTAACGTCGTAGGCATTAAAAACCCGTTTAACCAAACGACGACAAGTAACGATGTGTTTTTACAGACTCGCGTACGAATAAGGACAATGTGCAGGAGTCCACAATCATGGCACTGCAAATATATACTAAAAGCATACATATTTCGAGAGCTTTCGAGAACATGGTCGGTTCTCCTTCTCAGTCGAGCAGGGTCTCGAGAACTCTCGTTTACATATAATATATATACAGTATATATTTAAAAATCACAGTACAGGCACGTGACTTCAGTGTTTTTTCCTGTGAGATTCGCTTATTATAATATGTATATATATATATATATATATATATATATATATATATATATATATATATATATATATATATATATATATATATATATATATACTGACATCATTATGGATTTCTTCACCACTTTAGTGACTCATGCGATTATGAGATTTTTATTAGTAAGAACATTAATATTAAGTTTGATATGCACAGTTCATATATCAACGCAATCACATTAGTGCCCGCAATCCTAATGGAAAACTCTTGCCGACGAAGCCATTCTCTGTAAAAAAAAAAAAAAATGTCCCTTTTCACTGGCTAAGGTAATGTTCACGCCTTCTCCTTCTTCATTTTTTTATTATTAATGTTGCTGCTGAGGCGGCGCCCAGCGCCATCTGTTGAGGGAAAGGAGTTGCACTTAAGTGGTCAAAGGTTTTAGTTGTTGTTGTTGTTGCATGTTCCAGCTCCGACGCCCCAAAAATGGTGGGTAAAAAGCGAAGGGGGCATGGGGAGGTTACGATGGCATTCTTGCTAGCTTTCACTCAAGGTAACGTCGCTTGGTTTGTTTATCCTATTCTTCTTCTTCCTTCGTTACTCATGAAAACGACAAACTGTACTCAGATGCAGACGTTAATGAAGACTATTATTTAATTTTTTCGTTAAATGCCATAAGCCATTAGCACCCTCTTTATTATCTTTGCATGACGATGAAAATATATTATTCCAGGGGAAAATCTTGACAATACAAATAAGTAAATATAAGCTGGCGTATTAACATACTGAAGTCATTTTATCATTTTTCCTAACTATGTCGACCAAATTGCTCAACTGAAAATAAACCGTATAAGTTAAAATTTCACGAAGGGAAAAAAAAGTTTCACTTAGCAATTTCCATACATTTTCAAGTGCAACCTATGTCATATTTAACGTTGGCAATATATTTTCAAATAAAACCTATCATGCAAGTTATATACGTTTGCACTGCAATAATCTAAATATGGCCCATGGAAAACATGTGCATAATTCACATACTGATCTTCCATAACTTTCAATTTCCTTGGATTGAAAGTTTGCTTATTCAGTTATTTAGTTATTTATGAAAGAAGGAAAAGTATCAATTCGAATACTGGGGCTATAGACTTTTTTTTTTATTTTACCTTCTGTCTTGCAATGCCTAATTTCATGACTTCTTTTCTGGTTCACAGAGATGGTACAGGGCTCTGCATAAAGAACGCTGATGCAATATAAAAAATTATTTTTTCATAAAAAAAATCACATCAGCAAACATTGCTAAAAGAAGTATTTGCAACAAATCAACTTGTGCATTACTTTTAACAGGACTCACTCGTCAATATGTAAAATATAAAATCAAATTAAGGCCAGATACTTGAGTCATCATATAAAAATTTAATATAAATCAGTCATTTTTCTTTTTACCTTTTTTCTGTGGGGGAGGGCCAAGCTGAGATTATAGATTACAGATATTCAATATCGATATCTCTTCCTTGTTTGGTCCTCAACAGCTGACTCACATTTTGAAATGTCAGATAAAAACTTGATTTCTATTAAATTTTCTATTAAATAATCATTGGCACCGCCGTTCAATTAGCTCATAAATATTTCTTTTTTTAATACTTTTGCGTTCAGGTCTTCAAGGACCAGACCCTCCACCACGTAATTCTGAGGCTTGATTTTTCTTATGCGAGGGTTCAATACCAACCAGCTTTCTAAAAGTTTTATTCCTGCTGAGACCAAATTGTTAAATGAGCTTCTTAATTCTGTAGTTGATTCGTATGGAACTTCTGAAGTTCAAACTTGGTAAGCAATAAACAGGTTTATTCGATACACACACACACACACACACACACACACACACACACACACACACACACATATATATATATATATATATATATATATATATATATATATATATATATATATATATATATATATATATATATATATATATATATATATATATATATATATATATATATATATATATATATATATATATATATATATTTCTTTACCGTCAAGGATAGGCAATTTAAGATCACCGATTATCAACCCTATAATTAAAGCAAGACTTTGCCCCAACATAATATATACCTTCACCTCTCTCTCTCTCTCTCTCTCTCTCTCTCTCTCTCTCTCTCTCTCTCTCTCTCTCTCTCTCTCTCTCTCAGGGTGGTTAAAATAAGCCCACGGGACGTGGGACATGATCTTCCTAAGAAGTCGTCTGATGTGAAACCACAAGTTCATCCCAAAAAGGAACATAAGTAGCGGCTTCATCATCTTACAGCTGGCAGATGCAACCAGCATCTGTCATCCACGAAAAAGAAAAAAAAAATTGTGAAGAAATAAACATCACAATAAAAAATAAAAATAAAAATTCGTGAAACTCATAGCTAGGACGGATTCACTTTTGGTGCGATTTTTAACTGTGAATGTGAGGAAAATACGAAAAGGTTTGGTTTTCATAAGCACTGATAATCGTGTAGCGTTTAGTTTTTTTCTCTCTCTCTCTGGATACCATCATCAAATATGCAAACAAAGAAAATATAAGGAATTTATTGCTATGGTCACTAAATGATAAGGCTTCGTTCAGTCTGTCTGTCTCTCTCTCTCTCTCTCTCTGAGGATATTATAATAAACTGTGAATACAACGAAAACATAAGGGTCTTGTTTCTATGGTCACTGAGTACTCATGCATCATTTAGGCTACTCTCTCTCTCTCTCTCTCTCTCTCTCTCTCTCTCTCTCTCTCTCTCTCTCTCTCTCTCAAGACACGGTTACTATAACTATGCATACGACGAAAACAAAACGGTTTTGATCTGACGGTAACCGAGTAATTATACAGGATTTATTCTCTCTCTCTCCTACGGCAGAATCGAGAGCAAAACAGACCACCCACAGCCTCCTTGCTTTCCTTGGAGCAAAATGCAAAGAACCAACAGCAACAACAAATATAAAGCCTGCCTCATTTCGACAGCAAATAAACGCATGCGCGTTAGATTCAACCTATTTGCCCAAATCTGCAAGATCCAAAATACTTATTTATTTTAAAATTTAAGCAAATGGTTATTAAGGTTTCTTAAAATAGGTCCGAAGTGAATGTGTTTTTTTATGCAGAGGCAGTGCACGTTCAGATACTTTGCAAAGTGGTCCTTGCAATATGCAGCAATAATCGTAAAATGCAATTTGGGGCTTAAAGGAAACCAGTTGGGCGAGGCTGCATCATAAAAATAAAACTCAGAATGCATTAGGTCATTCCATTACGTGTCCGCAAACTCCGACCAATCAGAAGGCAGGATTTGCATTTAACATAAATGAACTATTCGCGACTTGCAAAGAAACATCAGTTACAATCTGTTGCAAACATCCAATGTGAATTTCTACAAGAAGCACTTTTGAGACTAAGGGTTAATTTGGTCTAATTGTTTCAGCGATTTCTTTATATAGGCATAACCAAAGTGCAGCTCCGAATTCAAAGACTGAAATTAAAAACAATTTACAAACAAATTTCAATACAATACTAGTTCCAAAATTCACAGATTACTCTGATGCAAAATTTCCCTCGAGAGAGAGAGAGAGAGAGAGAGAGAGAGAGAGAGAGAGAGAGAGAGAGAGAGAGAGAGAGAGAGAGAGAGAGAGAGTTCTTAAGGAACTGCCTTGCAAAATATATATATATATATATATATATATATATATATATATATATATATATATATATATATATATATATATATATATATATATATATATATATATATATATATATATATATATATATATATATATATATATATATATATATATATATACGTGTGTGCGTGTGGATGTGTGTATAAAAACTTGAATTTCTAACATTAACAAAGTAAAACCGATCATTCTCTTTTATTGTCGAGAGACATACTCCATCACATTAACTGTCAAATCTCTTAAGATTTTTATAACACTTAATACTTATAATCTAAAAATAACAATTAGTGTTTACCATACACAAAATTATGACAGTCAATGTCCCAATAAAAATTAAAATTGCAGAATGAGCAATTTTAATCAATTCAAGCATTTAAAATATGCAACAACAATAAAGAATCTGTACAAAATCTGCAAACTGAGCAATCTTAATTAAAATAAATATTTAAAATATGCAATACCAATAAAAAGATTCTATACAATCTTCACACCTGCACTGGTAAATAAAGACAAAGTAGCATTTTAAGAAATAATAATATATCTGACATAAGGCTACAGCAAAAAAAGCTTAGAAATTTAAAAGTCACAGATTCAAGCAATACCGAAGTGTTCAATGGATGCACAAAAGCATCATTATTCATCACTTGCCTTGGCAAGCGGGCAAGCACAGCAAGAAAGCGGCCAGGCAAGGGACATTGCCTTCTCCATCAATTAGGTACCAGTTTATAGCGACCACAAGTGCTGCGCATGCGCGATCGTGAGGACGAATATACACACGTTTCTTTAAGCCAATGGCAATTCTGGACAGGTACCTTTCGGTCGTTCTAATTTGATATTAATGAAGGGATATTCTCTCTCTCTCTCTCTCTTTCTCTCACTCTCTCTCTCTCTTAGGTAGTTCCTCGTTGGGCGAGTCGGTAGAGTTGTGGGCTAGCACCCGCTAGGCCCGAGTTCGAGTCTCCGTCCGTCTAATGAAGAATTAGAGGAATTTATTTCTGTTGATAGATATTCATTTCTCGCTATAATGTGGTTCGGATTCCACAATAAGCTGTAGGTCCCGTTGCTAAGTAAACAATTGGTTCTTAGCCATGTAAAATAAGTCTTTCCTTCGGGCCAGCCCTAGGAGAGCTGTTAATCAGCTCAGTGGTCTGGTTAAACTAAGCTATACTTCTCTCTTAGGTTACAATTATTGACAGTGAATATGAACAAACATAAGGTTTTTGTTTTTATGGTCACTGAGTAATCATCAATTGTTTGGTCTCTCTCTCTCTCTCTCTCTCTCTCTCTCTCTCTCTTAATATGTAATGTTTCGACCACGTTTCGGTTGAGCTCTAAGGAAGAATAATTCCTCCCTTTCTCAGGCATCTTTGTAAAACCCGTGAAGAAACCTCTTCCATCTTCCCACATTTACTCTCAGGAAATTGGTAACCCCTCGGCTTCTTGGGTAGTTAAGACTCTACTATTACTATCACTATTACTATTATTACTATTACTACTGGTGACTGAAAATAATCATGAGAATCACTGCACAATAATCATGAGAATCACTACACAATAATAATAAGAATCATTACACCTTCAGTATCTTAGCTTTCAGTATGTGTGCTCCTCCCTGAGTTACACACACAGAGAGAGAGAGAGAGAGAGAGAGAGAGAGAGAGAGAGAGAGAGAGAGAGAGAGAGAGAAGGACAACCTCCGTGCAATATAATTACCATATTTGGCCATTCAGGACATCAAAGATTCAATTTCCACAGAGAAGAATATACTGTAGATAGCTATATACGAATATAGATAGCTAGATAGGAATATAGGTAGCTAGATAGGAATATAGACAGCCAAACAGGAATATAGACAACTAGATAGGAACATAAATAATTAGACAACCTGATAATCTGCCACTTAAAGGATAATGAAAATGTAATATTAACAAAAGCAAGTCAACTCTCGACCACTGAAACTTGTTTTCTTCTATTAAAAACCTTTTTTTTTTCTTTCAACTCGGCGAGTCTTCTAATCACATAATTATTGCTTATTTATGAATGTATTACAGCCGAAGTTAAGCTGTGGATATTCAGCACTGACAAAAAATTCATATTCTTTTGAAAATTCATTTTTTTTTTTTGTTTTTCGAAAATTTATCTTTTCGTTTTTTTACCATAACATTTTCTACCAATTCTGTGCAAAAGAAATACCATATATTAAAAATATCATATCAACAGCAACAACAGCAATACTAATGACTTAAGTCTGTCATTAAAAACCTTATAACAAAGAAGATAATAACTACAACAACTTTTTAACAAATCTGTAATCGAGATTCTTCCCAGAAATCAGTACCATCCGACATAAGACCCAAAGCAAAGACGCATTTACTTACCCTTAAAATACCTGTTCATTTTCCGATAAAACTTATTCTGTTACTTACTGTTAATTACGCCCTTATCTCTGTTTGTAAATCAGCTATGAATAGCTAATTTACTTATCTAATCCCAGGTAAGGATAAGGAATTGCATAAAACGTGATATGCTGACGAGGGATCGCTGATTTGATCGGAGAAATATTTGACAGAAGCGATAACGAGAAAAACCTGGTGTCTGGTTTGAAGTATTTACCATTTGGTAAATCTATGTGAATGTGTAAGTCTTTTTGGGGTGAGACTGCTGGCCCCATACCCTTTTTCTGTGCCCTAGCATATACCGGTATCGATTTACATCTGGATGAACTAGAGGGAAGTATCCCACGAGCTTTATCCATGAGTCTAGCAAACATGAGTCTAGCGATTTCTGCGCCATCTTGACGTTACATGGTATTGGTCCAGCCTTCGGTCTAGTTTGTTTGGGGATGAGACTGCTAGCCCCATACCCTTTTTCTGCGCCCCAGCTGACGATGGGACCCATTGGGTGGGACCAGAGAGAAGTATGCCAACAGTTTTATCCAAGAGCCCACAAACGTGGGTCTAAAGATTTCTGCGCCATCTTAACGTAACTCCTTGTTAATCCAGTCATCGGTCTATCTACATCTCCATTTCGGAGTTTGGTCAAGTTACACGTTGAAGGCAAAAGGAAGCAAAACTCCAGCGGTGTCCATTCAACTCGCAACCGCCTCCCGAACCAAATACAGTCAAATACCACCACAAATACCACCACTCCCTCCGGCTCCTGCATTCGGCAAATACCACCGATGCAACACTGCAATTTGGCCTCAGTCTTTCCTGTTGTTTGCCGCTCGCCTTTTTTTTTTTTTTTTTTTTTTTTTTTTTTTGCTCGGAATTCCACGCGCGTATGCTAAAGCGTGCGTGCATGCGCATACAAGCACACGCAAACGCATATATGTATTCAGCGCGCAAGCACGCAAAGCGATATTGCGTGAGTATGCGCAAGCATTTGCGACTATTCCATCCTGAAGAGGAACGCTGCCGGATCTAAGTGTGAAACCGCCTTTTCACTGTAGAGAAACACGGAAAATTATGTACACGGTAAAATGGTGTGATAAGGAATACGAGAGAGAGAAGAGGAGGAGGAGGAGGAGGAGGAGGAGGAGGAGGAGGGAGTGGTGGAGTGGTTTGAGGGCTTACTCTTCTAATGACTCCGAGGCTGATCTCCGACAGGTTTTAACGCCGTCAGAAAAACTAGCCCGTGTAGATCATATCAGCCTCAGGGGGGCTTTCAAGCCGATGCTGTAACGTGCCCTCTTGCTGCTACTGAGTCCCCACCCACCCCACCCCGCCCCGCCCACAAGGTGTACCCCAAGGAGGTTAGATGAACCCCTAGTACCTACCAATCCCACCCACTACGGGCTATGCCAACAAACCCACATACCCGTGTCTGTTGCTTATACTTTGCAACGTTTCTACTAATCTCCTCTTGGTCATCTTGAAACAAACTACACTGAAAAGATAAAACAGAGTGTGAATCCTACGAAAAAGACAACCTTGAACCAAATACACAAACGCATCACAACATGAACATACATAAACATAAACAAACAGTGAAAACGCCTAGATAAATCAACACAGCAGGAGAATAATGGAAGCGACAATCAGCAATCTGCTATGGCTATATATCTCCCCTTAGGAACATTTACATATTGAATAAAACATATCAACAGTCCCGTTTTAAGGGAGTGAATAACTAAACTTTTCTCTATTCATCTTCCTTCATGTACTTCAGGATATTGTTTGGCTTCAGGATATGTTCGGCTTCAGGATATGCTTGGCTTCAGGATATTGTTGGGCTTCAGTATATGCTTGGCTTCTGGATATGCTTAGCTTCAGGATATGTTTGGCTTCAGGATACTGTTTGGCTTCAGTATATTGTATGGCTTCAGTATATTGTATGGCTTTAGGATACTGTTCGGTTTCAGGATATGCTTGGCTTCAGGATACTGTTTGGCTTCTAAACATGCTTAGCTTCAGGGTATGTTTGTCTTCAGGATATGATCGGCTTCAGGGTATGTTTGGCATCAGAATATGTTTGGGTTCAGGATCTGTTTGGCTTCAGGATATTGTATGGCTTCAGGATATGCTTGGCTTCAGGATATGCTTTGCTTTAGGATCTGCTTGGCTTCAGGATACGCTTGGCTTCATGGTATGTTTGGCTTCAAGAAGTTTGGCTTTAGGATACTGTTTGGCTTCAGAATATGCTTGGCTTCATGATATGTTTGGCTTCAAGATATGCTTGGCTTCTGAATATTTTCTGGCTTCAGGATATGCTTGGCTTCAGGATATGTTTGGCTTCAGGATATGTTTGCCCTCAGGATATTGTTTGGCTTCAGGATATTGTATGGCTTCAGGGTATGTTTGGCCTCAAGATATTGTTTGGCTTCAGGATGTTTAACTTCAAGATACTGTTAGGTTTCAGGATATTGTTTAGCTTCAAGATATGCTTGGCTTCAGGGTACGAGTGGCTTCAGGATATGTTCGGCTTCAGGAAGTTTGGCTCTAGGATATTGTTTGGCTTCAGAATATGCTTGGCTTTATGATTTGTTTGGCTTCAGGATATGCTTTGCTTCTGGATATTTTTGGCTTCAGGATATTGTATGGCTTCATGATATAGTATGGTTTCAGGATATGTTTGGCCTCAGGATATCGTTTCGCTTCATGATATGCTTGGCTTCAGGATGTGTTTGGCTTCGGGATAATGTTTGGTTTCAGGATATGTTTGGCTTCAGGATGGATATGTTTGGATAAAGAGAAGACTCAGATTCTACAAAATATTAAACTTTGAATCATTTTAACCACGTTAATGGGCTAACGAGCGCTCTAATTGCACATACGTTTATCAGTGACAAATTCTGACTTATTTGAAGATGTGATGACTAAGCAACACCAGTAAAGAAGAAGAAGAAGAAGAAGAAGAAGAAGAAGAAGAAGAAGAGAAGAAGAAGAAGAAGAAGAAGAAGAAGAAGAAGAAGAAGAAGAAGAAGAAGAAGAAGAAAGAAAAGATTATCACCATACATAACAACAAGATGAGACAGGACAATTGGCAATAAAAAGCACGGTGGACCATTTTCTCTTGAGGTAAATTTCTAGACCCGTCGTCATTATGAAATCCATTTCCAGAGGCTATTCCATTGAAAAGACGAAATTCCCCCCCTCCCTAATGCATTAAGTCCCTTGCATTTCCGTTGCCAAAAGCAACTCACATAACGTGTAATTTTTAGCATTAAGAATATAGACCAGAAAAGTCGAATTCCGCTGACCACGCCACTGGAACCATGGTCTAAATTGATCTTGACTGGAACCGTTGTGCCTGAGGTGACACAAAATAAGCAAACGTGTTTTGGCGAATTTAGTTAAAAAAAAAAAAAAAAATCACTTTGAGGAGTACTGTACAGAACTGATTCCTCTAAAGATATAATCGTTGGCTTATTTCTTGAAAATTATCAGCTGTTTAAAAAGTATATTCTAAATATGATTTTTTTTTAGAATCATGGTAGATTGTACATAATCTTCTCTATATGAACACATTGTTTCTGACACAAAAATACAAATATATATATATATATATATATATATATATATATATATATATATATATATATATATATATATATATATATATATATATATATATATATATATATACTGTATATAGTATATATCATATACATACATACATGCATACATACATAATATATATTGCCTATATACACATACATGCATACATACATAATATATATTGCTATACACACATACAATACATATATAAATAAATAAATATATATATATATATATATATATATATATATATATATAAATATATATATATATATATATATATATATATATATATATATATATATATATATATATATATATATATATATATATATAATATGCAGTTACTTCCCCAATATGAAGTAAAACAAGTCTCAATGCCAAGACATCGTCAGTTCTAATATCGAATGCAACGTATTAAATGCATCTAATATCGAATGCAACATATTAAATGCAATCTCATTTATTGACAAACCTGATGATGCACTGGATTGAAGTTTGAAACGTTCAGTGATTACAGATGATTACAGATTATCACTAAAGCCAATCTCGATTAAGCGGCCCCCCCCATCTCTCTCTCTCTCTCTCTCTTCCTCCCCCTCCCCAACCCTCCTCAGCACTGAATAACATTACACAAGCAACGAAGCCCATAATTATGGAGCGAAGAAAAATAAAATAACAAAGTCATGGTGACTCTCAATAATCGTGATGAAGGAATTGAAAGCACTCAATAGCTTATCAGCCTGTAGGAAGTCGAATCACGAAAGAAAGCTATCAGAAGAAAGTTATCGATAACAGCCACAACAACAAGTCAAATCACGAAAGTTATCGATAACAGCCACAACAGCAAGTCGAATCACAAGTTATCGATAAATCAATGAAAGAAAGTTATCAGAAGAAAGTTGTCGATAACAGCCACAACAACAAGTCGAATCACGAAAGTTATCGATAACAGCCACAACAGCAAGTCGAATCAAGAAAGAAAGTTATCAGAAGAAAGTTGTCGATAACAGCCACAACAATAAGTCGAATCACGAAAGTTATCGATAACAGCCACAACAGCAAGTCGAATCAAGAAAGCCACAACAGCAATCAGAAAGAAAGTTGTCGATAACAGCCACAACAATAAGTCGAATCACGACAGAGTGTTATCGGTAACAGCCACGACAACAACTCGAATGACGAAAGTTATCAGCTGAAAGTTATCGATAGCAGTCACAACAGCTAGTCGAATTACGAAAAAAAAAGTTATCGATAACAGACACACCAACAAGTCGAATCATGACAGAAAGTTATCGATAACAGCCACAACAACATGTCGAATCACGGAAGAAAGTTATCTATAACAGTCACAACAAGTCAAATCACGTAGGAAAGTCATCAGAAGAAAATTATCTATAACAGCCATAAAGTCGAATCACGGAAGAAAGTTACCCGAAGAAAGTTACTGATAACAGCCACAGCAAAAAGAAGTCGAATCACGGAAGAAAGTTATTCGAAGAAAGTTATCGATAACAACCAAAGGAACATCACAAGCAGCGTCATTATCAAGAACAAAACCAAAGACGGGTTATTAAGGCTTTGTATCTTGGCTACAACAAAAACGTGGAATAGTTTCCTTAAGCAGTGCGGCTGTGGAATCTTCTGACTTAATATTCAGGCGAGGAGCAAATTCATTCTTGCTTTCAGCTGCTGATGTCGCCTGAATT